>NW_014577663.1:129724-139237 GCF_000485595.1 Priapulus caudatus | reverse complement strand
GATCAGACGTACGCGAAACGCGTATTTTATATAGTCGCGCGGAGCCATTCAACGCACGCGGCACCCACTGCTTTATGTCTCTCTCTCCTCTCTCTCTCTCCTCTCTCTCTCTCTCTCTCTCTCTCTCTTTCTCTCTCTCTCTCCGCTCTCTCTCTCTCTACTCTCTCTCTCTCTCTCTCTCTCTCTCTTTCTCTCTCTCTCTCTTCCACCTCTCTCCTCTCGCCTCTCCATCTCTCTCTCTCGCCTCTTCTCCTCTCTCTCTTTCCCCCTTTCGAGAGAGAGAGAGAGAGAGAGAGAGAGAGAGAGAGAGAGAGAGAGAGAGAGAGACATAACGAGTGGGTGCTCGCGTGCGTGAATGGCTCCCGCGACTATACGAAATACGGTTTCGCGTAACCGTCTGACAACAAATTTATTACCATCTATCTACAAGAACACTAGCAGTAAACATGGTAGTACTACATGGCCTCCTATGTTCGCAGTGATAATGCCTACGTGATAATGCTTACCCAGAATCCTGGATGTTTTCGTGTTAGAGCTATAGGAATCCTTACAACACTCGAAAATGTACACTAAGCTGGCCCTGCATGCTACCGTCTCGATACTTCGAATGTCCGAGATCAACCAAAATCATTCCTCGAAAATCAGAATCGAAAGTAGAATTAGTCGTTTGCTGGGGGGAAAGCGAACACCAGGGTGCGAAATTAACAGGAGTCCGGAGTCAAATACTCCCTGATTTACTGTCGGACTCCCTGATTTGACATATGCAGGAGTCCGTGCGACTCCCTGAAAATTCTGATATACTAACTAGTTTGTTCCAGAGCACAGCGTCGCGGAATTACCGTATTTTTTTAGCTAATGTCCAAAGAAAATTTGGCAGACGTGCAACCGCATGAATTTTCAAAATAAGCACATGCGTTATTGTAAAATATCTTTAATTTTGAACCTCAGACTGCGGACTCCCTCATTTTGCTGCGGACACCCTCTTTTTGAGGGTAGGGAGTCCGTTGGACTCCCGTGTTCAAAAGTTCATTTCTACTCCTGGAACACGATATCGTAATTCATGAGGGAATGTGGGAGTAGCGGTGAGAGATCGCACGCAGTCGTGTGCTTCGCCAAGTGAAGCAGCATTACTGAATGCAATTACCAGAGTGGTCTCACCTGACGAGGTAACGGGAACCCTCCCACCAGGTAAACAGAAACATTAGAGCTGTGATGAGTCTAGAAACGCCAGCGTTCTGTGCGTATTAATGCTCTATGGGCCGCGGAATCACATTTACAGACTATAACCTTTCACTTATCGGCTTTATCGGCTTGACACAGAAAATGCGCTTTCGGGGAGGATGAGCTGGCTTACGTGTTATGATATTATGTTCACCGAGAACTTATCGTCACCTGAAAGCGCGCGCGTCTGCTTATGAATGATAACATAATCTGCTGTGGAGTGTGGATTGATGTCGATTCGTGCCAGGGATTTGAAAATATGATGTAGTCGCAAGATCTCGCTACCCTCTCCTGCCCCCCCCCCCCACGTACAGCCTGGCATGGGGGGCATGCAAAGTCTGTGGTAGCTCCAAGAAACGGTCTTGCTAATCACTTTGTGTTAAGGGGGTCGCACACCAGCCGATTTTTCACGCGATTTGATCGGCCCGATAAAAATACATTTTATCGTAGGTTTTTTATGACATCACATTTTATCGTAGGTGTGCGCGTGTTTATCGGAAGGCCTGCGCACACCTACCCAAAAATCGGTCCGATTAAAAAATCTCTTCATCGTTTGTAAAATCGGCTCAGCGCGACGCCTTCTGATAAACACCCGCACACCTACGATAAAATGTGATGTCATAATAAACCTACGATAAAATGTAAATGTCATGTGACACGGGCACGTTCAGCTATTGGCTGTTCAATATTTATCGTAGACGATTTTCCTGAGTTCACGCGCACACCACAAAATCTTGTCGGATTACACAAAATCGCTTCAAAATAATCGGTTCAAAATCAAACATGTTTGATTTGGAACGATCACCCGATAAAAATAATCGTAAGTAAAATCGTCTACAAATGAACGCGCACACCTACCCGATATCGGCTGATTTCTATCGGGCCGATCAAATCGCGTGAAAAATCGGCTGGTGTGCGACCCACTTTATGCTGGGTTTACACTATCGATTTTTGTCAGCAAATCGTGCCGATTTCAGCGAACTCCAACTTTGCCCCGACTTGACCAGATAGAAGTTGGTGTTGAGCTGTTGTTTACACTATCGATTTTGTCAGCAAATCGTACCGATTAATTACTAAACGGCAACATTAACCTTACCGCTCCTATCCAAAGCTCACGCGAGCCTTATCTCCCACACCCACCGAGCCAAGAAACCCGCCCGCAGCTCGGCTGAGCCTCACTTAACTATGAAATACACGATGTCCGCGTGTAACTCGCTAGAAACAACCTTCTACTTCCGTGACTACCGCCCGTGGCGAATGCAACCTGACGAGCCAGCAACAGGGGCCAGGGTCACTAGAAGAGAACCCACGTTTCTGAATTTCTTCGTTCAAATAATAAATGCTATAACACACTGCCACTGGTTTTCTGTCCGTCCGGTGGTTGGGGCGCCGCATTGGCCGCCACTTCCTTTGACTAGGCGTAATGCGGGCAAGCTGTGAACAGGTTTTTTGTGAAGGAGAGGCGACCGAACCCCAGTTAGATTTATCCAAAATCGCCGCCCCAGAGATTCCCATCCACGATCACCGAGCCCACACCGCCGCCTCCATCGCCCTTTCACACCTAGCTCGCGACCGCCATCAAAGTGAATGGCCGAGCAAAAATAAACACTGTTCTAAATTCGCCCTGCCAACGTTCGTCGAACTTGTCTCCCAAGAGACTCGCAAGGCCCAGGGTCACTCAATCTCCATACCCCCGACAACGCAACACAATGAATTCCAGCCGCTCCTCTATCCCACAGGTTCCGTGTCGTGGAAGCACGGTGAAATTGTGTCGTTTGCGAGGCCTTGAAAAATACGGTAACGATTGTCTGCTGGACAACATATCGAGAGGTGTCACCCAATGCGATAGCGCAACAGTCCCAAAATCACATGCAATCAAATCACATCAGACCAAAAAGACACACCCAATGCAATCCAAGAAGCACAGATCAGCAGCTGCCTCGCAACCAGGACCTCGTCGGGCTAGGTCTGCCACCTGTGGCAGAGTGAAGGGCTATAGTTCTAGAGCTAGGTCTGTGAGGGCATGTGATGTCTGCACAGTACGCATGGTGAGCAAGGAATGGAAAATCTGTGGCTTATGCAACTTTATCATGGTATGAGTGGCCTGTAGGCAGTCTGCACGGTATGCAAGGTGTATAAATCATGCTATGGGAAATTTGAGAATGCAAACATGGTCTGTATGTCAAGAAACTTCTGTAGACTACACAGGGTACGATAGGGTACGCAAGGTCTTAGCTCTAGTACTTATAGCCCTTCGCTCCGCCGCAGGCGTGCGACGGAGCAAATGGCTATAGTACTAGAGCTAGCAAGGTCTATGGTGTATGTGAGGCCTGTATGCTATGTGTGGTTCGTACACCATGTTTGATCAGTAGGGTATGCAGCATCTGTGACAGTTGTGTCACCAGCTTCTGCATTGCCATTGACCACATTCTGCAACTTATTTCCAATTACAGCGAACAAGCTGAATTTCTGCTTGATGCAATTTATAGCAGTGGATGGAATGGACTACGATAAACACAGGACTGTTTTAACTTTTACTAATCACAGTGTATGGAGACTGCTGCAATAAGAACAACTGCCTACCCAGAGAGTGGGCCAGTTTATCAATGAACAACTTGTGCAACCATGCCAATTCTCTACGCCTGTAAGGTGTGCACACAGAGACCGTGGCTATGCGATTGTTTTATGGCCATGATTAAAAATGTGATTGCTATCTATTTGATATTATGGCGACTACATCATTACATTTGCGTACAAAAGACATTTGGGAGGAACCTCGTGCTGTCTAACCCTTATATAAGGTTCATTCGAGGGGAAACCACAAAAGCATCTTTCACACACTGAGTGTTCATTCTACAGTGGTAGCTTCACTTTATAACTGGAACTCAAGGGAAATGTCTCCTTGGGACCTTGATAGATGGGCCTCCGCTCTAAAGTGGTGTCTGCTAACGCGGGGTGCGACTGTTCGTGCATGAGAACTAATTAACGGTACCTTTAGCGGCGTGTAGAACTCTAGCATGTAGCCACCGGCCGTCTTCACCAGCATCAGTCGACACTTCTCCCACTTGGCCTTGCCGTCGGAATCCTCGCCACAGAGAAAGCTCACGAGGCCCTCCTTCTTAATCTCGACGACAATCTTGCTCGTCTTGCAGTCGCGCTTCGTGCTCTGACCCTTGGCGACCTTGTCGTAATGCGGCGGTGACTTCAGCGCCACCTCGTCCGAGTTCTGCTTCTGGAAGATGCCGCGGCGGATGTTCTTAAACGACAGTCGCCGGAGGAACGGCCGCCGGTTCTTCGGTCCGTCCGGCTCCGTGTCCGAGCAGCCAGAGTAGTTGTCCGGCGACTCGCAGTCGAGCGTCCGCGAGCGGGCGATGCCGTTCTGTTGGAAGCGAAGCACGGTCGGGCGGTCGAGGCACGGGCTGCTCGCCGCCTCGCAGCCGTTCATAAAGCTGTCCATGAACTGCTCGACGAATCGCTCGCCGAACTCCCGCCGGGCCGCCGACGTCGCAAATCGCGGATGCTCGGTGACAAACACCCGAAAGTTTCTCGCGAACTCGACGGCTCCAGCACGGGCATGGCGATCGCAGAATTCGTGCCACACGTCTCCCGTCGGTGGGTTGTCCACGCTTGGGCTAGAAGAACTCACAGCCATCGTTAGCAGAGGCATTTGAACTATGTGCACAGTACGTTAACGCTGGCAGATCGCAGTCTGATTGTTTATAAGAGGCAACATATCGACGAGCGAGACGAAACGCACAGCAACTCCAGTTCATTCATACGAACGTAGGCAGTTCGAAAACACACAAGATGCCTGCTGCTGCTGCTGCTGCCGCTATCGCTGCTCTGCCTCCCATTCATTCGCCTGTTTGATTACAGATTGCGGACGGTTGGTTGTTTACGCCAATGGTAGTCGACGCTAGCGCCGCCGCTACGCGAATGTATTTAACCGGTTGTGTTGATTGTGTAATTTCTCAAAAGGGGGCGCTTCCGTTGTGTGCTCTCGTAGCATATAAGAGAACAGACACTGATCTCTATAATAATATCATAGATATTATTATAGAGATCAGTGAGAACAGACCACTATTAAATTCTCCATAGGATCCTATACTTAAGAATTGAATTTCAGGAGCTGAAAAATAGTATTTCGGCCGTTTTCGGCCGAGTGGCAATATTAAAGCTAGGTAGCCATGTACTTCAGCTGTGCACCATTAGAGTTATGACATAATAATGTTGTCCGGCGTTTTAAAAAAATATCGCGAATTTACTAATCGACACCACATTTGTGCCTGAAAAACAGTCGCGCAGTCGAATGGGGGCTATACATTGAAAGAATTCGTTTTATATTACCAGTAACCATCCACCCATCTTTATGTGCATGTCATTTTGCCACACACGATAGCCAGCCTAAATAATGCAACCACAAAACATTGCGTCAGATTTAGTGCACGAGCTGCAGGCCCTCCGATTGGTCGACCGATGACGCGTCACATCCTCTAACGCACCCGGCAGTTAGATGCGATATGATATGACTACTAGGCACTTAGGATATGACTACTAGGCACTTAGGATATGACTACTAGGCACTTGAAAAAAAAAAAAAACATTAACCCTAACCCTAACCTAACCTAAACCCTAAACCTAACCTAAACCCTAACCCTAACCCTAAAAAAAAAAAAATTTAATTAAATTAAAGTGCCTAGTAGTCATATCATATCGCATCTAACTGCCGGTTGCTCCTCTAACCTAACAGGGTAATGAACCGGTAGTGATTTAATAGTGGTCACGTGTCTGTATAGAAACGTTTTTTTCTGGGAATCTGTCAAATTCAATAAAATTCGTTCCGACAAACACCGCTGCACACGGGTGCAAAATTTTTGTTTAATTCGCTGTTCGGTTTTTGAGTTTTGGCGATTTCTTCGACCCCACCCTCCCGGCTTCAAGGCGATTACGTTGCCCGTCTGCTTTGCGGAATGCCAAGTCGGTGCATAGTTCGAGTAGTCGCTAGCGTTGAATAGAATGATTTACATTGAATAAAATTGCATTCACCTATGCGAAACTTGATATTCTATGAGATCAATAAAAAAATTGTAAAAAAATCGCACGTCGAATACGATTTTTTGGTAATTTAGAATGCCACATGATCGGACATAAAAAACGGGTCAAATTTTGCATTGGATTGAATATTTTTCTGAAAATAAAAGGGCTTTTTTGTCAAATTTGATGCTAAACGAACGCGACGTGTCTTGTTGTCTGCTATGCCAAAAATTAGCACTCGGAAGCAATCGGTTATTTTTTTATAGCGATTAAAGTAGCTGTGGGAATTGTACACCAGGTGGCGCTATCACATCATAGTGCTATTGGTAAACGTTCTATTTACACGCTCCAACAATGATGGTTGGAGGAATTTTTGATCATATCTCAAGAATAGGCATTTACGCTTCATTTGGAATAGAATTTGTGCAAAGGCGACAGTCAGTTTTGGAGACTAGGCGAATCCAATTTGTTTCACCCAACAAAAATCATCGCTTTCATTGTTCTACATTGCTGCGGATAGACACTATTGGCAAAGTGATCGACATAAAGGACCGTTTTTTATATGAAGACTTGTTCTAATAAAACAATACATGTGGGGCAAGTTCATTTCAAGGCTGTCACTCATGCAAAATTCTTCTGGCTGGTGCTTGAATGGGTGCAACGGACAGGCAGATGGACAAATACTGGGCCACGGAGTGTTCAGTGTAGCCATGAAAGCCACTTTTCACGCAATAAACAATGCTAATTAATTCGTGGCAGACACGAATGTTGTATAAAAATTGTTACCCAAGCATCATTCTTGAATTCGCAGTGTCTCTTTATGCCGATATTTACGCTGCGTGCCGATAGCGATTCCTATAGGCCTCCTTAGGTGGTAGATCATACTAGATGCAACGACTGCATGGCAATCATACGATCAATCATGCGACCTCAGCTCCCTAAAAAAATCATATAGGATTGACATTCAATGACAGAATTAGAAAGAAAACCTGATACAATAATACAAGTACAACGTCTTAGCAGTAGAATTTATGAATAGCAAGACTATTCGCCGACTATTAGTTGCGCCGATGAGATTTAACGAAAGCAGGGTTCTTCGACTGTCTGTGTGTGTGTGTGTGTGGGGGGGGAGGTTAACAAGGGTTAGGGATAGGGTTAAACCTAGTATTGCCATGACTAAGATGGGACCGAGAGCTAGGCTTAAGTACAGTATTGACGTTAGTCGTACGAACTAGAATGAATTCGTTATTTGCAATCAAAAGTTTCTATTTGCTAAATGTGCTGTTCCTTCACTAGAAAATGTCGCCAGATTTGTTCTCAACTCACACATTAACTTCTCCGAGTCCAACTTTAGCGCAATCTACACAATAAATGACACCCTACGACATTCTGCACTGCAGTAGGCACGAGAAGACGAGTGAAAATTTACTGCCCCGCACTTCGCAGGTCATTAGTATTAGAAAATGTGAAAATTTCCGGTAACATTTTTTCAGCGTGACAGAGAACAGACCACGTATGTAATCTCTCATAGGATCCTACACTTAAGAATTGGAATTCAGGAGCTCGAAAAATATATTGTCGGCCGTTTTCGCGATGTCGGCCCAAATATTAAAGTAGGATTAGCCATGTTACTTTCGAGCGTCGCAACATTATAGTTCAAGACATAGTTGTCCTCGCGTTGTTAAAGAAAAATATCTGCGAAGTTACTAAATCGAGCACCACATTTTGCCTAAAAAAGCACAGTCGCGCGAGTCGAATATGGGGGCTATACATTGAACGAATTCGTTTTATACATTACCAGTAACCATTACCCATCTCCAATGTGCATGTCATTGACCACACACAATAGCCAGCCTCAATAATGCAGATCACAAAAGTCGCGATCGCTTTAGTGCACGAGCTGCAGGCCCTCCGATGGTCGGCCGGACTGACCCACATGCCTCGTTAAGCCTAAGCAGGGAATATGAGACCGTTAAGTGAGTTTAATAGTGTCCACGGTTCTGTATAAGAAACGTTTTTCTGGGAATCTGTCAAATTCAATAAAATTCGTTTCGGACAAACACTGCTGCACACGATTGCAAATTTTTGTTTAATTCGCTGTTCGCTGTTTTGAGTTTTGGCGATTTTCTGACCCACCCTCCCCGCCGCTTCAAGGCGATTCGTTGCCGTCTGCTTTGCGAATGCCAAGTCGTGATAGTCGATGTAGCTCGCTAGCGTTGAATAGAATGATTTACATTGAATAAAATTGCATTCACCTATGCGAAACTTGATATTCTAGAGATCAATAAAAAAATTGTAAAAAAATCGCCGTCGAATACGATTTTTTGGTAATTTAGAATGCACATGATCGGACATAAAAAACGGGTCAAATTTTGCATTGGATTGATAATTTTTCTGAAAATAAAAGGGCTTTTTGTCAAATTGATGCTAAACGAACGCGACGTGTCTTGTTGTCTGTTATGCCAAAAATTAGCACTCGGAAGCAATCGGTTATTTTTTTATAGCGATTAAAGTAGCTGTGGAATTGTACACCAGGTGCCGCTATACATCATAGTGCTATTGTAACGTTCTATTTACATGCTCCAACAATGATGGTTGGAGAATTTTTGATTCATATCTCAAGAATAGCGCATTTACGCTTCATTTGGAATAGAATTGTGCAAAGGCGACAGTCAGTTTGGAGACTAGGCGAATCCAATTTGTTCACCCAACAAAAATCATCGCTTTCATTGTTCTACATTGCTGGCGGATAGACACTATTGCAAAGTGATCGACCATAAAAGACTGTTTTTATAATGAAGACTTGTTCTAAATAAAACAATACATTTGGGGCAAGTTCATTTCAAGGCTGTCACTCATAGCAAAATTATTCTGGCTGGTGCTTGAATGGGTGCAACAGACAGGCAGATGGACAAATACTGGGCCACGGAGTGTTCAGTGTAGCCATGAAAGCCACTTGTCACGCAATAAACAATGCTAATTAATTCGTGGTAGACACGAATGTTGTATAAAAATTGTTACCCAAGCATCATTCTTGAATTCGCAGTGTCTCTTTTATGCCGATAATTACGCCTGCGTGCCAATAGCGATTCCTATAGGCCTCTCTAGGTGGTAGATCATACTAGATGCAACGACTGCATGGCAATCATACGATCAATCATGCGACCTCAGCTCCCTAAAAAAATCATATAGGATTGACATTCAATGACAGAATTAGAAAGAAAACCTGATACAATAATACAAGTACAACGTCTTAGG
>NW_014577663.1:94689-129699 GCF_000485595.1 Priapulus caudatus | reverse complement strand
CATCATTGTTCATGTGTTCCACCACTAACTCTACATCATTGTTTAGTATCCTGCTAAACTCTGTTACATCAGTGTTATCATGTGAATTTCCCTGCTAACTCTGTACATCATTGTTTCATGTGATTCCACCACTAACTTCTGTACATCATTGTGTTACATAGTGATTCCTTGCTAACTCGTATGACATCATTGTGTTCATCGTGACTTCCTGCCTAACTCTGTACTCATTGTTTCATGTTGATTCCCTGATATCTGGCTACCATCAATTGTTTCATGTGATTCCCTGCCTAACTATGTACGCTCATGGTTTCATGTGATCCCGCTAACGCTGAACGTCGATTTGTTTCATGTAATTTCCTCGCGAACTCTGTACATCATTGTTTCATGTGATTTCCCCTAACGCTGTAGCATCATTGCTTCATGTGATTCCCTGCTAACTCTGCTACATCATTGTTGTTTATGTATTCCCTGCTAACTCTGTACGTCATTGTTTCATGGATCGCCTGCTAACTCTATGACGTCATGTATTCAATGTGATTCCCGTAATGTACGTCATTGTTCCAAGGGATTCCCTGCTAACTCCTGTACGGTTCATTGTTTCATGATCACGCTATCTCTGTATACGTCATTGTCATGTATTCCTCGCTAACTCTGTTACATCATTGTTCATGTGAATTCCTTGCTAACTCTGTACGTGCATTGTTTCATTGATCCCTGCCTAACTTTGTTTATACGGTCATTTGTTTTCATGTGATTCCTCGCATAACTCGTGACATCATTGTGTTATGTGATTCCCGCTAACTCTGTACATCATTTTTATTGATTCTCTGCTAACTCTGTAACGGTCAGTGTTTCATGTGATCCTCTTACACTCGTACGTCATGTTTCATGTGATTCCTCGTAACTCTGCTACAGTCATTGTTTTATGTGGATTTCCGCTAACTCTGTACATCATTGTTCTTAGGTGATTCCCCTGCTAACTCTGTACATCACTTGTGTTCATGTGAATTCCCCCGCGAACTCTGTACATCATTGTTTTAATGTGATTACCCGCTAAACTGTGTACGTCATTGTTCATTGATTCATGCTAGCTCTATACGTCATTGTTTCATGTTGATCCTCGTTACTCTGTAACGTCATTGTTTCATTGTGATTCCCGCTAACTCTGTACGTCATTGTTTCATCCTGATTCCACCGCTATGCTCTGTACGTCTTGTCATGTTGATTCCCGGAACTCTGTACGTCATTGTATTCATGTGATTCCTCGCCCTAACTCGGCTACATTCATTGTTTCTATGTGATGTTCCCGCTAACCTCTGGTACATCATCTGTTTCATGTGATTCCCCTGCTTAACTCTGTACATCATTGTTGCATGTGATTCTACCGCATCTGTACATCATGTTTCATGTGATTTCCCGCTAACTCTGTACATCATTGTTTCATGTGATTCTCCGCTAACTCTGTAACATCATTGTTCATGTGATTCCCCGCTAACTCTGTACATCATTGTTTCATGTGATTCCCTTGCTAACTCTGTACGCGTCATTGTTTTCATGTGATTCCCTGCGCTAACTCTGTACATCATTGTTTCATGTATTCCACGCTACCCATACATCATTGTTTCATGTGAGTTCCCTGCTAACTCGTGTACAATCATTGTTTCATGTGCATTCCCTGTTAACTCTGTACATCATTGTTTCATGTGATTTCCCTGCTAAACTCTATACATCATTGTTCCATGTATTCCACGCCTATCTCTGTACATCATTGATTTTATGTGATTACCACGCTACACTGGTTACGTCATTGTCTTCATGCTGATTCCCGGAACAAAATCTGTACATCATTGTTTCATGTGATTCCCTGCTAACGTCATATACATCATTGTTCATGTGATTCCCCCGCTAACTCTGCTACATCATTGTTTTTATGTGATTACCGGCTACTGTGTACGTCATTGTTTCATGTGAGTTCCCTGCCCCAAAGCCATCATTCTACAAAGGATGCCATGCATCAGATGATTAATATAATAAATCTACAAGCTACCAATACGAGACAGTTGCGCTTACCAGTGCATTTTATTTGTTTGCTGTGCATACTCAGTGTTAGCAACATTCGACATAGAAAATCTTTTATTTTAGCCTCAGCTGACGAATCCGGGATGCAGCTTGTAGAATCGCTATGATGTCGTGCGTTCCATGCCGTCAGTGTGTCAACAGTTATGGCACAAAATCTTAACCGCTCGACGTAGCGTTATTTACATTTGGCAGGTTCTGGTATTATGAAGTCATGCTACACTATAATAATGAGAATAAACTGTCGATCAATTTATATTCCATAATCAAGTGTTAACAGGTTCATTACTGTCGGCAATACCTGGATTACACAGAACCTTGAGAAGTCAGGCAACTCAACCTTGCCAGCTCCTACAACCTCCAGGCCAGTCAACACCATGGTACAGTTCACAGAGCATGCCAATTTTAAGACTTTGCTGTGCATCGCAAATCGGAGGATGACATTTGTCCGGCTGTCAGGATGTGCTGTTGCATGAGCTGGTCTCTGTGTGGTATCTGATGTGGCTGGGATTGTGGTGCAGTGTGCGATGAAGTGCTGGGCTTCGAGAGTGCTGTCTGATGAGCTGCGGCTCCCATGGTGTGTCCAGCATGCGTAATAGGGCTGCTGGCTGGCTGCCTGCTTGCGTCGAAATTTTAGTTCCAATCATTAATATTTTTTATAGAGGTATATGATTGTCAGATGTTAAGCATGGTATTTATAAGTATATATTAAATCATTATAATTTAATAAGTATATATTATATTATATATTAACATGATATATAATCTATATGAATATAATTAAAATATATACCTGGCCTGTCACAGCATGCGGACTGAGTGATTAGTTCTTCATGAGTGGAAGAACCAAAAAATATGATACATAAAAAATAGCCAACCCCCTTTTTTGCATGTTTAAGTTTGTTTTTACTTTTCTAGTCACAGAAAATTTTGTCAAGTTTAATTATCCAACACTATTACATACCTGTACCTACAATACTGTGCCTCATTTGTTCCTGCCTTTTCATGCCTGTTCTCCTCTGCATGAGATTCTGCAGGGCCAGCTTAAAGCCAGGTTCTTTTTCCTGTGGAGATCTGTGACGTGCGAATACAGATGGCACGATACATCTGGTGACGCGATTATGCCTCCTCAGCACGCTGAAGTGAAAAAAACGACATAACATGATGACGTATTACCCTGATTATTACTAAATGTCAGTTACTACTACTAGCATTTTAGGGACAGGAACAAGCGATTTCAGTAATAGGATAGTAGCAGCTTAAATTGTGGGCAGCATGGATTTTTTCTAGGGCTTTATAAGCAACTGCACGTAGTTGCCGTAACAAGTACTACGGCCGAATTGCTATAAGAATTAATTGAATTTGCTGCTACATTTAATATACCAGTATACAAACATAAATGTTAACTTTATCATTAACGTTACAAAACAACAGTAGATAAAATTTTTACTAAGAAGGAAGAATTTTACCTATTTATTGATGAGTTATTTCAATGTTTACTCACTATTTTTTATCAGTTAAAATATACTTACTTACCACTGTCAATGGGTAAAGAGTGTCGCAGCTACATGGGAATGGTCTCCCCAAACCGCCATGCCATGCGCAGTTTAGATGGCCCGGCATACAACACCGTCCATCCTTCTCACAAATCACCACACTAATTGCAACGTTCCCTCCGAAGCCTTGCCAAATGCACGCACCTAGGAGAATAAATGCATGCAAGGGAATAAACTGCCGCAGAATCTTGTAGATAGCTGTAATGATGAAAAAAGAATACGTTAAATGAAAATTGAATTACTGACATATGTGCATGCCTATATGTCTACTATGTAAGTAAATTATTACAAGTAGTAAGAATTACAGGAGAACCACGATTTGTTTATTAGATGGCAACAGTAGTCTCATACCACAGTCTCACGTTTATTGTTGCAAAGTTAGCCTACTGCTAAACTGGTGAGTGATGTTGCACAATTAGTACAAGCCATAGTTATAGCTGTACTATACTAGTATCGATCGCTGCATCTCACGTAAGGATAAAAGTGCTTCTGTTCCTGTACTGTTACACCGACTTACATGGGCTTGCTGCATGCCTAATGCACTCAACAGTCTAGAGCGAGACTAAGTAAAATAAGTTATCAGGACAGGTGATTTAAATGGTCCTACATATTTACATCATGCCCAACTCACTTGACTGATATGATCGACTCTTTAGCAGCTTCCGTGCACTGGCCAGAAAATCCACCCTGTGTATTATCAATGGGTACCGGTACTCTACTGTCTACATCTGAAAGCTCGTTTACTCTCTACAATCCAGGACAGGATTTAAACTCTGACCCGTACATATGCAGAATGATCAGGCACTCACACATAAGATCTTTACTACATGACTGGCTGTTTAGCGCAACAGAATCTAGTTTGTCTGGGCATTTCACGCAGCAATTCTATGTGATCAAGCTTAGACTGGCCATGGACGTTACCTGCCTCTGCCACGGAGGTGACGGTGCCGACTCGGTAGCCATCTAAGGCCAGCTGAGCAGAATGAGGTGATCACCAACATGCCGGAAACAATAGAACATCTATAACATATGACGTCACTTGCACAAGTCGTATATTAACTGATAGCTCTTAGCCTCATCAAATGCTGAGCGACACCGCGACCACGCGGCCGCCATCTTGCAACACTTCACTCTAAAGCGTGATCTGGCCGGTCTGTTCCCACAACCATTTCAAATGAAAAGAAGTAAAAATCGACTTATTCTATTATTCAAATTAGCCATGAAAAAAAACTTTGATCAATACTTCAAGAGATCATATAAATATGGAATGTATATATCTAGTATATATATCAATATTTCTCTTTCATTCTAGCTGTATATATCTAGATATATCATATCCATATTTATATAACTCTAAGTATTGATCAAAGTTTTTTCATGCCAATTTGAATAATAGAATAAGTTCGCATTTTCTTATTTTTCATTTGAAATGTTGTGGGGCACAGACCGGCAGATTCAGCTTTGAGGAGTGGTTTGCAAGATGGCGGCAGGTGGCCGGTGGCGTCACATTCACGTTGAGCGTGGATAGGCTAAGAGCTATTCCAGTTAGTATAGTTAGAGACATAGAGTTATATATTAGACCCCTCATTGGTATATTAATACAACTCTATGAGTAGAGATCAGTGGCTTCAGCCCGCTTCGCGAAACAAGAAATGATTGCGCCAATCAGAGAGCTGTACACGGCCAATCAGCTAAGTCAGCCGAGCAGGCTTTTGCCTGACGTCATTTCTCCAGTTATTCAAGTTGGCCTGATCGATACGAGCTGCGAAACGCCAGGGTTGAGCTCGCGTACAGGCGTAGATAGTGGTAGTGAAGCGGACATACCGCCTGTATCATACAGGTTACTGTCCTCTCTCAGTTCTACTCTCTATTATCCTGAGTGTGGAAGGGGCACTGCATGCATGTTTGCTATACAGAGAGTTCGCGCACCAACTCATGATTTGACTCCATGAGTGTTCGCTTTCCAAAGTAGGAGGTCCACACCGCTGCCGCTTAAGTACAGCGCTGATATCGGATAGCTGCCTACAATGTCCGTAGTAATTAATTAGACTAATCGTGCTTCAATAACTCAAAATTTCAGAGATTATAGCTAAGACATGTGTCTATGTGTATCTAGATTTCTAGAAATGTAACTCAAATCGTTCGCGCCATATGATAGTTTAATTGTACACTTTCTTACCGCCATAGCCGTGCGTATATTAACCTGTGCGATACGCGCGTAGATACTTGCTAATTAATTAAATCACTCGCGCTTCAATAAACTCAAGAATAATCAAGAGATCATAGATACACATGTTTATATGTATCTAGATTTCTAGAAAAGTAACCTCAAATCGTTCGCGCCATATGATAGCTTAATTGTACAATTTCTTAGTGTAAACCACAGCAGCTAGTCATTTTGGAAGAATAATGACAACTGTAATTCACAAGATAAATGCGTTCCACTCTCCACTCGCTCGCAGCTGTAACATGTGTTTGCAGTTCTTAGAAAATCTAGATACACATAGACACATGTCTTAAGCTATAATACTCTGTAAATTTGAGTTTATTGAAGCACGATTAGTCTAATTAATTACTACGGACCATTGTACAGCGTATCCATACAGCGCTGTACTTAAGCGGCAGCGGTGTGGATCAATTTGGAAACAACATGCCGTCCAGCGATCACGTGACCGATTTTTTCCGACTCGTCATGGCGCAACTCTCTCCCTCGCGCAGGGACTCTAGTGCTCTAGTGTGCTCTGGTGTGATCAGAGCATATAAATCAACCCATGATTTATATCAAACCGTGATTTATATGCTCTGGTGTGATACCGGTTTTGCAGTCTTTCGTAAAGCCATAGAAATAAGACTCATAAAATAAATATGTCATACTCATAGGTGTCTCTATATATTTCTATGGGTAAACCCATAGATACAATAATGTAACCCAACAATAGTAAGGGAGACTCCTCTACTCTTGTTGGGTTAGATTTTTGTATCTGGTAAACCCTTGGAAATATATAGAGATATACTAGAACCCATATTTGTTCCGTAGGTAAACCCCACTGAGCTGTATATAACAACATGTTATTATAATACCTTATATGTGCGTTATTATTATATAAACATGTATAATATATTATATATATATATATATATATATATATATATAATAGGTTATTATCAAGCGCTAATAATACATTATTACTAACTCTTGTTTTTATGTGACATGTTATTATACGCAGCTCAGCAGGTAAACCCATAAAAATAGATACATACCTATGTAGGGTACATATCTATTTCAATGGGTAAACATACTGCTACTGACGATAATACGGTTATTGCGGAAAATTAATGCATGCACTGAAAAGGGAATATTATTTTGTAAGCACGATCGAGAGAGCACACATGGTACGTAGTGATAATGTAATATGAATTTCCTTTATACCGTATTGTCTCTTCATGAGACATTAGAAGGTTAATGTATATTATGAGGTGCACATGCAGTATTCCTGGTTTTTAAAATACTATATCATATTAAATATGTATTTGCATATGGACAATATGTGCAAAAAGATACTATTATGTTGAAATTGAGCAGTCAAAGTAGAGAGCTTATACATAATATACACTGTACAGACGCATGGCAGTTGCCTCCTCACCACGATCAACACCAGAGCTATAGGCGCATTTAACAGGGCCGTAGTTGCCTCCCAAAAAGTGCCACTGCAGAAACATGTAGCCGATGCGGGGGGTCTGGGGTCTGCTTTCAACAATTTTGAAATGTAGAGCCTGGAAATGGCATTTCCTGCATTTTCAGGCTATGTTGAAAGCAACCAATTCTGATCATTTTAAAAGGTCAATTTGTAAATTTCAAAGAGGAATGTAGCTAAAGCTGATGTTTTGACTAAAGTATCTAAAATATATATTATGAGTATGATAACTAATAAAACATTGTTTACAAAATTGTATATACTAACAGTACATAATTATGAAAAATAAGCCTATTTTCAATCTGCATTTATACTTTCACTATGTACATCTGTATGTTTTGAAGTTTGAATTTGAATATATAGGCACATATTGTCATATTAAATACACACTCCAAATCTTAGAGCACTGATATAACACCTCTAATTGATCAGTAATACCAGTAATTACCAGTAATACCAGACAGTCCAGTCAGATAACTTGTCATTTTATTTTTTTATTATTCCAATTTTATATTTTCTGCCTGGATGGCAACTTACAATTCTGAAATTACATTTTGTTCATCTACCTTGTCTAACATGTCTCGGTGCCACATGCATGACCATTGCATTTTGAGCCTTAACTGGTCGGGCGGGGCACTCCATATATATTGCATGGTAGGTATGTGCCGCGGGAGAGACCCCCATTTTCAACCCTAACCTAAACTTCCGTTCCAGTGCATCGCATTTTAAGAATATCTCGTTCCAGAGTATTAAGTTTAGTTACCATGCAGATCTTACATTTTTGCCGTTCCGGAGACCCTAGTTTTTAATATTTCCGTTCCAGTGGATCGTACTTCAGAATACGTTGAAGCCGGGCCGTCAAGGCATGCATGCAACGTGTGTGCGTGCGTGCGTGTGTTGCCTGTGTGTGTGTGGTGTGTGTGTGTGTGTGTGTGTGTTGTGTGTGTGTGGGTGTGTTGTGTGATGTGTGTGTATGTGTGTGTGTGTGTGTGTGTGTGTGTGTGTTGTGTGTGTGTGTGTGTGTGCGTGTGGGTGCGCGTGCGTGTGCGTGCGTTCATCTCTCTCCGGTCATGTTTTTTCTCCTCTACATAATACAACATTATTGGTTCAAGTGCTACAGCATATATTTTAAAGCAAATCACTGTCTCCCCCCCCCCTCCCCACAGTTCCGGAGACACCCTCTTTTAAACGTGTCCAGTGTCACAGCATTGAATTTCAACGAAATCTAGTTCGGAGACCCCCATTTCAACATATCCAGTTTCAGAGTATACCACATTCAAAAAACATTAGTTCCAGAGACTTCCATTTTCAGGTCTGAGTTAGTTTCAGAGCCCCCCCCCATTTTTGATTTTGCAGTGGCACATACCTACCATAATGTGGGGTGAGTGCCCCTCCCCCGGGGTTTCATCTCCTTGGTATATGTTGCTCCATGGTTCCCTGCAGAATTTTTTTTTTAAATAGTGCTACGGCAGTGCCGTGCTGCCGTGGCGGCCACTACGGCCCTGCATTTAAGCTTAAATATTATGAAAAAGGTTATATTATCGAGGCGAAATTATACGTTCAAAGTAGAGAGCACACGGGTCAGTAGAAGGCGGGGGCGTTTACTTTCGGGACGTGGCATTAGACCAGGAAACAGTAAACACAATATAAATTATTCGTGATTTAGGAACAAAAGTTGACCGGGGCGTGGAAAAGCCGAAATTGCATTTCTTATTAGCCAGGAACTGGGAAATGGCATGTCTTTTACCTGTAAAACTGAGAATGAATGCATCAGTTCTCCTCTCAGTAGTAGTTTTCCATGAAAATTCTTTTTTCTAATAATAATTTCACTGTAATAATTTAAATGTGCCCGTTACGGGCGTAGATATAACTCATTTTGACTGGGGGGAGGGGCAAGCCTCGCGTATGTTGTGCTCTATAGGTAGTTGACTGTGGGCAGGTCGCTGTTGGCTCTTGACCATGTAATATTACTATCTACAATTGCCTGGTGGGGTCAACTGACCCCCCCCCCCACCCGCAGCTAGACTACGGCTCGGCGCGTGCCCCGTTGTTATAAGCCTCTCACGCCCTACGTTTTTGGCGCTGACATGTGGTTTACTTACATGGAGTATCGGCGAACGCGTGGCTATGGTTGTCATTGATAGTGATTGGTCGCATACGAATTAATAATATCAGGAGCAAGATAATATAGGATCCTATATTATCTTACTCCTGATAATATGCTGACTTTTTAGTTTCAACACGCTTATGCCTTTGGCTCACTTTTCAGATTTAGCAAAGAACGAAGAAGAAGGAGCAGAAGAAGAAGAAGAAGAAGAAGAAGAAGAAGAAGAAGAAGAAGACAAAGAATCATAGAAGTAGCTTTTGCCTAATTTTTCAAGTTTGGGAAAGAGAAAGGAAGGAAGCAGAGTCGCATGTGGCTCACTTTTCAGGTAGGGAAAAGAAGAAAAAGAAAAAGGATGAAGTCGGTCGCTTTTTGGCCCATTTTTAAGTTCTAGGGAGGGGTGGAAAAGGAAATGAATAAAAAACAAATACCGTTTCAGGTTAGGTCAAAGAGAAGTGAGGGAATTACCTTTGGGGTTTCATGTGGGGGAAGAGGAGGCCACGCAGCCTACGAGAGAGAAACACCGCGTTGGAACAAGCCAGAAAGAGAACGAGAAGGAAGGGAGCGACCACCTAGTAGTTATTGAATTTATAACGGATTTGTAGCAGCCAATATAATCATCTATATCAATTCGGCACATAATGCCGAAGTAGTAATCAAATATATTATAGTTCTATTCGAACGCACACCGTAAACTATAGCCGATATAACGTCTATATAGATAAAGACGGGTAAGAAGTGCGACCATTATATTCCTGATATTATTATGTATTATGTCTGAGTGGTGAGCAATAGGTTATTCCATTATATATAATCCATATCACCGGGATTGTATTTCACTCTGGTGTCCAACTACAAGCTACTCTATCGCCGTCCTGCATAGAGGAGAGAAAAATGATCCAAACCCTACAGAACACACGGTTAAGCAATTAACGCCTATTTTTCTGTAGCGGTCACCCTTTAGTGCCACTATAATTACACAACCGGGCGAAACTCCTGAGGGGTTGCTTAGACTCTGACCGCGAATAAATAGGTGTCTTGTCTCTTCGTGAGTAAAAGGTGAACAAAGTAGAGAATTAAGAAACCCGTCTATAGAAACGGGTTCAATATGACAGCCTCCATATCCGCATGCTTTTATAGTATTTGTAACATTTTTTTTTATCTAGCACGAAAACTGCTAAAGTGTCAATATTGTGGCATAATATTATTTATTTTACAACATATACACAAATAGCAGCTCAATAACATAACAACTACCAACACAAAAGCCGAAGCTTTGGTGTTTAACTAATATAACAATATAAAATTGACATTGGCAACATAAATTACAATAATCAAAATAAATCTTATGCAATACAATGACAGAATTTTTTCTAATGTAGTAGATGTTGGTAGCGTTGCTTGGTAGTAATGGTGGCAATATATGTAGCAGAGTACATTGGTGTTAATACTGTTGACTGATATAGTAGAATGGTGATAATATTTGTAATGGAGTAGGCTACATTAATGTTAATACTGTTATAGAGTTAAATGGAGGCAATATTTGTAGTGCAGTATATCGTCGGTAATATTGTTGAGTGATAGAGTAGAATGGTGGTAATATTTGTAAAGGAGTACATTTATGTTAATACTGTTAAGGGATAGAGTTAAATGGAGGCAATATTTGTAGTGCAGTACATCATCGGTAATATTGTTGAGTGATAGAGTAGAATGGGGACAGTAGTTGCAGCCTAATACACTCATGTTAATAGTGTCGATATAGTAGAATAATTACCTTATGTATACTATATTATGTTTTAGCATAGTCCATGGCGACCATACTACTCCACGCTCATAGTAAAATGGTAGTGCAGTACACTTACGAAGATCGCGTTTATGCCACACAATATGCTCAGGTTTGCAGCTCAGAATGAACATCATGCGGGGCAATGGAAGCATGCAATGGCGTACATATAGCACATTAATGTTAACATGGTTAATAGTGCGCATAGCATGATAGCAACAGTGCTGATGTGGGGCTGATGTAGACACTGCTAGCAATACGACTCATAACTCTAGTGCACAAACAGTACATTCACATTAATGATGTGAACAAAACGGTGCATTGAGATTAATAATGGGCACAAAACAGTACATTAATGTTATTAATGTGCACAAACAGTACGTTCGCATTAATATTGTGCCCAAACAGTACACTGACGATAATCATGTGCACAAAATGGCACGGTACATTCAAATTATTATTGTTCGCAACAGTACATCCACATTGGTAATGTGCACAAAACATGCATCAAAATTAATATCGTACAATGCAATGCACAAACGATGCAGTGGCTGTAATACTGTGCACAAACAATGCAGTGACTGTAATACTGTGCACAAACAATGCAGTGACTGTAATACTGTGCACAAACAATGCAGTGACTGTAATACTGTGCACAACCAATGCAGTGGCTGTTATACTGTGCACAGCCAATGCAGTGGCTGTTATACTGTGCACAACCAATGCAGTGGCTGTTATACTGTGCACAACCAATGCAATGGCTGTTATACTGTGCACAAACCATGCAGTGACTGCAATATTCGGCACTCCCAATAAATTCATGTTAGTAATGTTGATGAATAGTAAGTACATTGATGTTACACAAACTAGAAATAGCTTCAGAATCCTCTGTCTACCACACAATTAACTTGGACATAGCTAAATTGGATTCAACAAGGATACTTGGACTGGTTGCAATTTCCTGGGTATTTTACGAAGCAGAGGTAATTACAATCCCCACTGTTTAATACAGAGGGAAATTTTATTATAAATGGTAATGCCATGGCGTTACAATGATTTTTGACAGAAGGTCCTCATTTCAATAAACTGAGGTAACACATATTATGGAAATCTAATGAGGCTACTACAACCTTTAAATCAATGTCAACCACGTTTCCATCCTTCCTACGTTCTTGCAGCACTTATGAATTACATACTCCTTTAATATTTACTTGTGCTCTAAGATGTTTTATAGTTTCATTACGCAAATCTCCTTATAAACCATAACTTATTCCACAGACCACATATATTCCTGCACAGTTAAAGCAATAGCACTTAATATTATGATGCAGAAGTGTTGACTTTTGAACAGGAGCTTCAAACCACAAATTTCCTTCCTATAAATATAATCATCATCGATACGTCATCAGAGGGTCATGATTATATCGAAAATGGAGATAAAAGTGGGTAATGTCATACCAAGTAGTACATAAACCACAACGTCATGTGTGGATATATTAAATTAAGGCAACATGGATCATACAGACAGCTACTATAACACCATAGGCTCTCTCGTTGTCATGCGCCAGATATGATATTGATGAAAAAGAAAGTGGCTTCAGCTACTGGTACAATCACTGCAGCCTTCCATAGTGAAAACGGTCTCCCTATTGCCTGCTTTGCTATCCCAACAACTCACCACCTACAGGTGTGTCAAATATATTATTACTACTATACACAAAAAAATAAATACAAATTACACAAAATAATAATTAAAATAGCTGTAGATGGCGGCGCATCTCGTCGAGTCTACGACAGTTCGAACCCTGTGTTGCTAGTGATAGCATAACGTAGCTTATCTCTCAGTGTCGATTTCCGCTGGTAGTTGGGTAGCTTCAACAGGTTGAAGCAGGTGGAGGACGTTGGCAGCCTGCCAACAGGGTCCTTCTTGCGTATGGAGAACAAACCGCGCAGAACGGAGCCGACGGTGTCACCTGTGTCCTGATCGTCACTCACCTGCGAAAACCAAACCGCTCTTTAACTAGTGATGTTCTTTGTCCTGCCGATGCTGGCTTTTGTGACAACGTAGCATTGCAGCTAGCTTGCCAGTTCTACTCTGCAGGCTTTGTATCTGAACCTACTTTATTTTACTATTCACTCGCATTTTCAGGGTGTTAACAACTAAAGTATTGGTCTGGAAGATTATGCTAACATAGTATTTAACATCTTCGACAAGTTTCAACATCTGTTTCCTACTACATGTTTCTCTGTTTTTTGTTAGTTCTCAACATCAAACTTGAGTTCCAGACAGCGAACTCACCTCTACACAGCGAATGGAAAATGGTGGCTCTAGATTCGAAAATCCAAGCAGAGGGGCCTTTGAGCAGCTTGTCACAAACTAGAATACACGAATGGCGAAAAAAAGGATTAATAACACATTTTGCCTTCGAAAGCAAATCTCTACTGTGTGTTACAATTTAAATTCATAGCCCTACTGTGATCAATTGAACCAAGACACTCATTGACATTACTGTTGTACATATTAGGACTAAAGTTAAAATCACGTGAGAATATTACTCGATGGCAATATCCCACCTTCAAGAACTGGCCTCGCTCCTCAGCAGTGAAATCATGGTCCAGCACATCCCACAGCCACACAATGACTCGATGGTTGTTGTGAAAGCCTCCGTAATACTGAGTGTGAGCTCTATAACATCAACCAATGGCCATGAAATCGAACAAGTGCCGCAGAGCGACAGCGCTCACCTGACGGCAGGTGTTCTGATGCTAAACTCACTGGCAAACGAATGAAGAGCACCCTCCCATCACCGCGTTCGCGCTCAGAGCATATATCTAGGATACTACTAATACAGATCTACAATCTATGATAGCTAGGCTTTGCTATACCGGTAGTACAGTAATAAAATACAGCTGTGTAACTTTAATGACTTCGCTATATTAACATGTTATCATGGATATGCGCCGAGCGCGATCGTAGGGTGGTGGTTGGTGCGGGGAGAGTGGGGGAGGCGCGGTGGAAGGGGCTCTAATAGCAAAAAGCAGTTGCCGCGAGATGGCGCGTGCAAGTGTCATCAATAATCAAAGATGGCATCACCCTCGTGCGTGATAACCTCACTCCATTGAGTTGTCTGAAATCCAAGTATATTCAGGCAGGCGAGAATTTCGCTCAGCTGTGAGTTAACATCATCTGCATTGCAGGTTGCCAGGCAATAATTATGATTAGAATAGTTGCAGTTCACCCCCCATGCATGCGTAAGTGGCTGCCCCCATGTTTTTGCCTACACACACGAGCATTCAGCGGTTCATTACAGTCTGCTATTACAGGTGCTACTCAGGTTGCTAATACAGACTGCTTTAGAAAATCATATGATTTAAGAGCGTAAACCTTGTTCAACAAACAGTTTGCCTTTGCAATTGAACTTACAACGCTAGCCTCACATCACCAATGGCAAAAGCAGTTCAGCTCCTTGTTGAACAGTCAACAAATCCATGTTTAACCCTCCTCTTGAGGTCAAAAGGTTATCCGACACTTACTCTTCGCATGTCAGCAAAAGTACATTTCATGGTCCTTTCAATAAAGCCATAAAAATGCTAGGTCACAGCTGAAACCAAAAAGTTTTTGAATCGCTCCGTCAGACCATGTCCTCAGAAAATGTCTAAAATCTTCCCTGTGCCCCATTGACCTTTGACCTGTGACCTCCAATTTCGGCACAGTGATGGCTTTTCCTACCATCATGCTATACACCGACTATCACGAGCGTAGGTCGAGCCGTTTAGATTTGTGCTGCAATTCTGCATTTCCTCCCTATACCTTAAGTTAAGGAGGGAATGTTCCCCCTTCTTTTACACCTCTTGACCTTTGACCTTTGACCCCCAGCTTCAACATCCCAACTCGTTTTGACGATTCCCCCCAATGTCCCGAATATCGTGACCATACGTCGAGCGGTTAAGATTTGTGCCCAACTGTTGCGGACGGACGCTCGCACGGACGGACGATCATGCGATTCTACAAGCTGCATCTGACTATGTCAGATGAGCTAAAAACTCACTTGTACAGCCAATTCAAACAGTGATGCAAAAAAACACCTAATATTACATACAATTACTAATGGTTCATCTAATCACTATTAGCTATCTTTTGGTAAATTTACAACAGTGATATAAATAGCATTCGTGAGGCACTGCAGGCTTTACAATAGAGATTTTTAGCATTATAAGATGGCAGAGGGCAGCACTGTGCCGCTCACCTGAGGTCATGCAAGTCGATCGCCATTGTATCGCCCGAGATCAAGCATTGCAATTCTGGAGCCCGAGAGAACAGTGCCAGCCAGTCAGGATTGATGATAGAGCGGAACCCACGTATGAATGCATTCGTCTGGTCCTTTATCTGGGTGTACATGCGGAAGTGAGCCATCATGTGCACATACGAAATGCTGCAAATATAGAGAAAGATCATGTTATTAGCTTTCCCTCTCAGAGCATATAATTCATCAGAACTAATAATAATAATTATTATTATAATGATAATAGTAGTAGTAATAATAATAATAATAATAATAATAATAGTCATCCACATGATCATCATTTATTTCTGATAATCATGATCACATACGATTACTACAATAAATGTAGCTGAATCGTGAAGCTTATTTGGTAGACACGAGAGGCTTTACTCAGCGTTATCAACACGTGTGATGCTTACATGTTCTCTTTCGTCACTGCGATGGCCTTGCCGCCAGGAACCAGCTCATGGTTCACCACCTTACCCATCACATCCTCATCACACGAGAAGGTCAGCTCTAGGTCAGTGACATCACCGTCGTAATGCTGCAAGTGAACATGAGCGTTAACATGCTGTACACGACTGACGTCCTGCACTCTCTCTCTCTCTCTCTCTCTCTAGGGCATCCCCTACAGCAAAACGTCTTCGCATCAAAATCTACAATGAGATTTACACTCGATCAATTTACCCGGCAATAACTTCTTCGTGACAACCCTGCGATAGAACGCATGAGTTCGAGCTGTGAGGAAATTAAGACTTGCCTTGACGTAGGTCAGGTTCTTGTACAGTTCTGGGTCCAGTGAAGGCAACTCATCTATGCTGCTGTAGCGAGAGCTGTGGTGGTGGCCCAGAACATGACTCAGGAAAAACGGGGCGAATGGAACTTCAACCACAATACCCTGAAAACAGTAGAGCCTTATAGTAGTAACTATGCCATGCACACATCATAATAAATACATGTTCAAAATCATCAATGGGATGAGTAATGCTACACTATCTTGGATATCGTTACAAACCTCATACACCGCTTTCCCCAGCATCCTACCAACAAATTCAAAAAGATGAAGATGGTTGTCATGGATACTGGAGGTAGGAGATGGGTAGAGTCTCATCTCACTGGTCATCTAAAAAATGGAAAAGAAATGTCATCTTGAAATAACTATTAATTATCTAAGAGTAATACTAGTCCCCATAACTAACTAGAAATGGCAGTTGTCGCCAACTACATGTATCCCCCGCGATCTAGTATGAATGAAATATCTCCGTAAGGACGTACAAGGTAGGTAAAGTGAAATAAGTCACAAAGACAAAGGTTTGTTACACAACTCATCTCCCCAAGATGTGTAAGTATACCAAGTTTGGTCGCGCTAGGTCAATTAAGGGTCGAGTTATAGAGCGGAAGGGAAAGTGTCTGCAGCGGCGACGAGCGGCGGCGAGCAGTGGCTGGACAGACGTGAAACCATAGTATTGCCGCCGACTTTGTCGCGGGGGATACAATTAAAGATAGTACCTTAAACAGGTTCAAAGATGGGTCAAAGACTTTCTTAATGGTCTCTTCAAGAAACTCCTTGAAGACACCATCTTGATCAATACCAGCTTCATCTAGTCCCTACATGTAAAACCACAATCAATGAACGACGAATGTACAACCCACAATTAAACAACAATTATATTATATCCTAAAATCATCATAAATTTATCAGCTGCAGTTCTGCTCATAGAAATCGAAGTAGTTTTTCACGTATCGCACGTAAGCCGGTGACTCTCACTTAGGTATAGAACACAGTTTAGTTTATTAGTGTAGTGAAGCATTTTGATTATCGGTTCAGTTCATAAGCGTTTCACAGCAGTGTTTATTTTACCTGTTCATTGACGAACTTTACCCGGATGACACCCTTAAGAGCCTGTGCTGGAATTGCGGCTAGCTGCCTGTACCCATCCTGCAAAAAAGTACCAACAATATATAATTGTTATCTTCCATGTATGTGTTCTCAAAGTTATCGAGATTGAGGAGATAATAGAAATTACCGAATAATGCCAATGTCACAGTTTGAACCATGAATATGTGGCATGAGTGTGCGCTTAGCCAACTGTTTCATAATTTGTAATTGCTCAAGTGACTCATTGAAGTCATACTAACTGTACCCATGCACCCACCCAACTAACAGCACACCCACCGCAGTGACCCCCACCCACCCAACTAACTACCGATCCAACCCACGTACATACCAACCATTTAGTATAAAATGATAGGGTCGAGTTACTGCACAACATGCACTCACTGAAGAGAAGACCAGCTCACCTCAATGATACGTGATCGATGGATAGAGATGAGCGTCGACTGTGGTGAGGTGAACACGGACTCAGTCAACCCCATCGCTGTTCTCTCTGCACCAACAGCTTTACGGAACAGCATTACCCTCTGCAAGCAGGTACGAATATATATTACCCATATAATAAACATTATAATATATGAAACCATATATATATATATATATATCAAGAGTAGATAATAGGAGATATGTATCTCTATTATGTACTCTTGATATATATATTTATTTATATTAAAGTGTATATACATAGCTATTGCTTTCACTACCACGAAAAGAAAAAGAACATTCAAGGAAAGAGAAAACTGTAAACATCTAGGAATTGAAGTTGAATGGGTAAATTTATGCTCTAAACATTATCCATGGCTCTCGTGCTAACAGTTGGTTTCAATATTGATCTAGAGTACCTCCTTATGTGGGATTATGAAAGGCGTTTTCTGTAGAAGAAGACTTGCTGTCTTCTTGCCCTTCTCCAGCTCAGCCAGCAATGTCCCAGGCTTCGTGTCCCTATAACAACACACAACACATTACACAAGACCCATCAGTGTTAATCAAGCTCATACCACAATGTCCCAGGCTATGTGTCCCTATAACAACACATTACATGTTACACAAGATTCATCAGTGTTAATCAAGCTCATATGATGTCCCAGGCTTTATGACCTAAAAACAACATTAGCTGCTACTCCACGTTATGAGACACGATGACAGATGCCAGGATCTGCATGAGTTTAACTAGGCATGTATAGACTTTCAGCAGTTTATTAACTTAAACTATGTACTCACTTGATGAGCCAGTGGTTCTTCGGAGCATATGGTCTTCTACAGTCTCTCTCATACAGCAGTGATGTTAGAGTGTGTGCGGCTATGAACAGGCTGTGTACAGCCACCACCTTCACATCTGCAACAAATATCATGGTACTCAGTTAGTTTGGCAACAAGATATATACCAACGTGCATGGAAGGTAATAAAGCATCCTATTTCAGATATTTGAGACATTACACGTATTAGAACTTCGTATGATCAAAATTAATCATTACTGTGCAAGTACTGATCAACTGCAAAAAAATGAAGGAAATATTGCTAGGAGTATTTCACAATTTTTCACAACATAATTTCCTAAAGAGCACTTTTACCTAAACTTCAGGGGTTGTTTACTTTTAATGCTTCTAATATAAACCTTCTTTATGGCATAAACATAGCAACCAGAATATAGAGGTCACCCAAAGAACACATGTCAATCTAACAGCATACTATCATATATAGTAAACGAACCTTACCAATAATGTTGTTCCAGACGAGACGGAAGATGAGTTGGTTGAAGAAGGCACCCATGTCAACAAGATTCTGCAGTGTAAAAGGTCTCTGTTGATCATACATCTCGACATCATCCAGTATCCTGCAAATAGAAATACCGCGCAGCTGATGTATGTCAACACACTCTCCACATGTCACCCTCCTTGCGATACCAATCTACCTATAATGTCATTAACCACATGTTTACTGTTATACATCAAACATATCAGACACGTTTCTATAATATTAACTTGCGCCTTGAGATATCAACCACAGCTGTCATGCGAATATGAAACATGTTACACAAACAAGCAAGCACACTTACGTTATCAGGTGACTGGTGCAGTCACAGAATAGGATTACCACCTGGCAGTCAGGCAGTGATGAACTGGAGTTGCCACTAAGTTGTTCTAGCAGAGTCTTCAGTCGCACATGTGTATGAATGTAGTACCACAGCTTAGGCAGTAATGACTCGTGGTGACTGATACCTAGAACACACACAAACACTCACATACACCCCACTAGTGGCCAATACCTGAAACATACACAGTCACGCACGCACGCACAAATATACACTCGATAACTGGCATACACACAAACAGACATCCACCTCCCAGTGGCCAATACACGAAATGCGTATTCAGACACGCTACACAGAGGCCGGCATACAATACAAAGCAAATAACTACTGACACACACATTTTGTCGATTATTAGCATCATATTAGGCCAGGGTTCTCCAAGAGCACTTATAGCCTGGCGGCCCGCCGAGCTATCGTCGAGCCCCACCATCCTAAAATGCACCCGCCACTCTAAATATCATAGCCGCCATGCTAAATATCATAGCCCCCGGACCCCCCTAGCATGCAAACCGCCTTCGTCGATTTGCAACTAGGACCGTAAAGGCAGCACCCACCATGCTATAATGAAAAGGCTTAGAGAACCCTGTAGGCATAAATGACTGAGCTCACTCGTGGCTTATTCTTTCAGACTTAGTCACGTCGATGTTTACTAGCAAGTGGTCATTTACCAGTGATGTATTTTACCTGTGAGTATGTTCAATCTCAGCTGAGTGAGAGTGCTGAGGGCTGTCTGGTACAGCGTGCAGACCAGGGTGACAATCACCGACTCATTCTGCTCCTGTTTTCTAGCCTTGGGTCCATTTTGCTTCACCGTAAATGCTTTACGAAAGATGTCTGCGAGAGATACACACGAGAGCATGCTAACTTTGCCGTAAATACGCGCGTGGCAGTGGCGGATCAGTTCAGCCACTGACTAATGTTATGATACTAGTTAAATAGGGCCAAAAATAAAAAAAGCAGTCTGCAGGATGATAGAAACTGGGGATTTCCCCTCTGACTACACAGCTGCCTGAATTTTCCAGGTGGGACGGGTGCACGCCCCTGGACCACCCTAGCAACACGTGCCTTCGGCACACCTTCATTCAAATATCACACCCCCCCCCATCTCCTGAAAGCTAGATCCGCCCCGTGTGTGGCTGTTGTGAGCTTCATGCAGTTCATAGTGCAGCATGATTGTGCTAGGCAGCCAGTGTACACTGATACGATTATAACCCAACGGTTGGGGAGAATATGAGCCCTTGATAGGATTAGCATGTAGTCATGTTGGCCAGAGATACTTGTAGTCTGACACCGAGCTCTCTACATATACTACAATGTTTACCTCGCGTTTTGTTGGAATGCTGCTCCTCGGTGATGGGGAGGAGTGGAGAAGTAGGGGTGTGTGGGGGAGATTCGATGGCCAGTAGCTCAGCAAACAGGATTCTTAGTATGTTGTGACTCCACAGTAGACTCAGTTGCTTCACAACGTGGGGCAGTGCCTCGTGTAACCTGCAATGATGGCACAGGGTTAGGGACCCCGAGGGGATCGATCGGATCCGTGTGATCTCGAGTCGGTTTTCGGCGAAAATACCAGATTTTCACCGCTCATTATCTCATCGTAGGGACAAGCGGTTTGTTTTATATTAGCGAGCTTTCGTTTTGCACGACGGATCATTCTACGACAGTGAAAACCACACTGGGACCATCTGCGCATGCTCGGATCTTGCTGTACCATCCGTCCTGAGGATTCTACGACGGTTCTCGGGGTAAATCACCGTCGTGCCGAGAACGACGACGTATAGCCAGGCTGTGCCTGGTGCGCATGCGTCTGGTCATGCGCATGGTCATCGACGGATACTTTGACATACTTTGACGGATACTTTGCCATTTTGATGTATTGTATATTTGTATGACTTGATGACACAAACTTTTGAAGCAAGCGACACAATAATGAGAGAGAGTATGCATTCCGTAAGTTTCCACTATTTGGTGGTGACAGCCCATGTTGAAATCAAATCATAATCAGGCGTGGATTAATGATGGTCTTTTACTAAGATAATACTAAAGGTCTATAGTATTACATCTACAGTTAGTGTTACTGACATTTTTAAGATTCAAAACGTAACAATGACATAACCGGTGAAGATTCGCCATTTTTAAGATACGCGCGATCAAAACAAAAGGTCATGTGATCAAATTGGCCAATTTGTCGCCGTCGTGAAAATCGAAACGAGTTACCGCAGGACGGACGCTCAGCACGCCCGACGGTATGGTCACAGGTTTTTATCCGTCGTAGAACGAGCCGTCGTGCAAAACGAAAGCTCACTATTAGCAAGGTAGGACAGATGATCAATATAAAATGGGCAAAGTTTCTTAATTCGACTAATACTGCAACATGGTTTCAGCATTTCACCGTTGTACACTCTCCTTTATACGCTCTTGGTAACAACTATATGCAATTTGAAACATGTGGGTCAAACGGTTCTTGAGTTATCGTTGACCGTAGCCAAATGTGGAAGGACGGACGGACGGACGTACGACACCCCATAACAATAGCTCATCTTGACGATGTCAAGGCGAGCTAAAAATGGGGGGCTCTGGAACTAACTCAGACCTGAAAATGGAGGTCTCTGAAACTAATATTTGTTGAATGTGGGATGCTCTGGAACAAAATACAGAACGATCAAATTGACAAAGCTAACCTGGCAAAATGGCCAAAATAAGGCCAAAATGCTCCAGATACGATAACAACGGCCACCACCATGACCAGTGGCACAGGGGTGCCTTAAAAACTAGGGTCTCCGGAACGGGAAATTTAGATCTGCATGGTAACTAAACTTGTGATGCTGTGGAACGAGATATTCTTAAAAATGCAATGCACTGGAACGGAAGTTTAGGGTTGAAAATGGGGGTCTCTCCCGCAGCCCATACCTACCATGCAACATATATGGAGTGACACCCCCCCCCCCCCCGGGTTAGGGACAGCTCACTAATTCTGTTCACCGAGTACTAGAAGATGAGCTAGCATAGAGGAGACAGACCTGATGTCGGTTTTCTGTGAGAACCAGCCAAGTACAGGGTGCCAGTGGGTGAGGTTAGATCTCTTGTTGACGACGTACTTCTGGCAGCGCTCCAACAAACGACTCACAACCACAGTAAACTCAACGAGTACTGTAGGAAGTTGTTCTTTCTCTATATCCGCCAGCTGTATGATGTTACCTAATGAATACAAAGAGTCAAAAATGATATGACATCACAAACCATCACCTTGACAAAGAATCAATCTAAGAAATCATCAGTTTATTAAAGAAATTAAATAGGTTCGTAAGCACACATAGTTAGAAGAGACGGTATGAGAAAACATACCAAAACTTGTTGTTAGCGAGTTTATCACTAAACTCTAAACGTCTATTTACGTAAACGTTACTTTGTGAAAAAGTGTCTACTTATAGCTGTATCATAGACGACATGAGAGTGACACAAGCACAGGATGAAATATCAGAAACACAAACTCTTCATCATTACGCTCGAAGTACAATTACCTAGTAAGCAAAGAGCATAATTCCCCTCTAGTGAATTGAATACGATACGTGTGCTCTGTTCTGATATCAGCAGCTCCAAACTTTTCTTAAACAGACCATTGGACATGAAGACAGCAAGGCACTGAAATAGCAATCAATACATGATTCACCAGTGCTTGCTCCAATATTTGATGGCGCTACATCACGCACGCACACACGCACGCACACACACAGATAACGATTCAAGCTTTATCACTGCAATTTTTCAGTTCCAAGTAAGCAATAAAATAAAACAGTATCTCTAAAATTTACCCAAACACGATCAATATCACTCAGTTGAGAATGATCACATACAGCTGTATGCGCTGTTAGAATGTGAGTAAGAATGAGAATAAGGGTAGGGCGAGGGCTTGATGTAGTCTGGCCAGCCAGACTAAGCTTAGCACTGCAGGTGTGAACCACGCTTGTGTGTTGTTACCTCTGGTGCTGTTGTGGAGAGGTGCTGAACCACAGCTGGCACCGACAGAATGTGAAGAACAAACAGACTGATCAGATTGTCAGACAAACTAGCTGCAACCAGAGGTCTGTAACATAACACAAATCTACCTTAACCACGTGTGCATGTAGTTACTAGCATCTGAACTCAACTGGCGTTCACTATATTTTTATCTGCTATGTAGACATGTGATCCTATAGCTAGAAAAATACAACGTTCAACTGGCCATACCTGAGTGCCAGAGTTATGATAGCAGACAGAGTTGCATGCTTTAGACATGGCTTACATCTTGCCAATCCCTTACTTAACAGCTCCTATAACATATAAAAGACATAAATATATGAATAATGATATGGTTATTATGAATGAATGAATGAATAACATTATCATGCAGCAGTAAATTTAGTAACATTGTAGATTACTTGAAAACGAACTCACATACAGAAGCAAGTATGCAGAATATAATCACTACAAAAAAAACTAGTAAATATAATACAATATTTACAATCAGTGATATATAACAATATTATAGTTAGTACAGGGTACAGCACAGATTATTTTAATACAGAGGAAAGGTGACCACTGGCAGATCCAGAAGTGAATTCTGGGAAGGGGGGGGGGGCAAATCGTGCTGGGGGGGGGGGCAAATCATGCGAGCTCAAGGGCACAAAGCGCCCGAAGGGCAGGGTGTTAGGCTAAAATACCCTTGCCCTGAAAATTCTAGGGGGGCAACCGGCCCCTTTGCCCCCCTGGATCCGCCACTGGTGATATAATATATACCTGCAGTACAGAGTACATTCCCTGTTGGTGTAGGTACCCCATCACATTATTACACAGCTGGTTCATGCTAGGCCGCAGCGGTTCCATAGACTTTGTCCGTAGTAGCTTCCAGTTAGAAGTGCTTGTAAATGTGACCAGTACATGTAGGTAGAGGTTGATGGACTTGGCACTATTCGGATTGTCGGGCTAGAAGTTTGAATATCGAAACAAGTTCAGTACACACAAATGTAACCATACCCAACTCTTGTCAGTATGCACACAGGGCTTCCCACCATATGCACAGACCCCGACAGTAGGCACTCTGACTACCACTAGTAAACACTTGGGTGCCTTTAGGTAATGTTAAATTTATATCAATATAAGCAACATGTTGGTTCACACTTTGCATCTTATTATACCTTTAGAGTGTTGAGTTGTTGACAACAAAGCCACAGCAGGCACTTTAGCTGTCTAATCCAGCACAACACATGCTCTTTATTCAGTGCCACAGACACGTAGCAATCCTTTGCATTGTCTGACTCCATGCTCACCACCAGGTACCGACACAGGAGCTCCAGTCTCTGAGGATGATAATGGTAATATACAAAATACAACCAAATGTACTATTGTCGGCCCTGGGTACATATAATTCATGCAATTATTTTGTTTAATTTTTACCATTATCAAATTCTTAACTCTCAATTGGGATGAAAGGTTTTACTAAAAAATGTCAGATAAAATTTTCATTTCAGTTCAGTACAGATCAGTGGGGCCTATCACTCTATGCGAATATAAGTCACCGATAAATAATAGCACATAACCACTATGACTACATCAGGAGAAGCAGTTTCTTACCTCTATATCACGCTTTTCATCATACACAAACAGAAACTTCTTTATCAGTCTGTAGATGTCCATTGCTGAAATGAGTAAAGTGCAAACAGTTAACTATTACTGCTACAGAGTAGCACTATGGCTCCCAGAAACTATGATTGGTTAATTTACATCTCAATTATGGCCTATACAAACTTCACCAATTCATATGATAAGACAAATTGATACCTGGTTCTAGCATTAGTTTCTTGTCCGTGTTATTGCATGCATACATGGTTGAATCAAACAGCTGTCGCACATCATTATGCAAGCGTCGTCTGGTCAGGAAACCACGGACACATGCCTATACGAGAAGATTTTTCATGCTTTCAGTTTTTTACAGAAATCCTTATTATGTTGTATTATGATGTTATGTTGTGAGTTTGGGTTAGAGCCCCCCACCCACCAAGAATTTATAGGACCTTGTCTGGAAGTTTTTTTTAATTTATGAGCTTACAGCACACTTTGTTCAATTTAGCAATGCTTTGGCCACAAACACATGGTTCATTATTATTATCAATAGATTTTGCCCGGTAGTTCACGCAGAGCATGCGCAGTTACTCGCAGCACAAAATTTCAAATTCTGACTATTCTTTAGACCAACATATTTACAGCTGTAAACAAACCGTGTTTCACCTGTATGACGACACTAGAATCGTCACGCTTCTTCTCGCTGGCTCGCCCCTCCCGTGCCTGCTTAGCATGTTCAAGAAACTCTATCTTCTTTATCTCCGACTGCTGCGCAAACATGACTAAATCTGTGAATGCCAAAACAACTCCTCATTAATCATTATTCTAACAATTCTGTTAAGAACAAAAGCACTCACTTATGACATCATATATATTATGTATGTTTATGGTCATCTCATATAATGATACTCAGACTGTAATGGTAACACCAGTCACCAGGCAGTAGCACTACTCCACTTAGCTCTAGTACTATAGCCCGCGTACAGTTGCCGCTGGCAAGTACAGTGGCCAGCGGCAACTGTACGCGGGCTATAGTACTAGAGCTATACTCCACTAAATACAATAATGTAACCCAAACACAAGATAGGGTTACAACGCGAGCCTATCCTTTTGTGTAGAGGAACCCCTGAGTGAATCACAGTCTGTCACTGTCGTGACGTCATGATGAAGTTAGCCGAACGCTATGCGCATTGGGAATGCGTACATCACAGGTCAACAGAAATGGCGCTAGAAGAATCGCCGCTCGTCGCTTCGAATTTTTGTAACACGTTATATTAGTTTAAAGGAATAATAGGTCCATTGATTATGCAATGTTGACAAATGCTAGAGTAACTGGCACCTTGTGTAGTTAATAAGTACATTACCTTATAGCCAAACGCATATTAGTTTGTCCAATATCACTGCTGGTTACTAATAAATGTCTAATTGAAATCCGCAGTCCAAGAAATCAGTTGACTGAGTTGTTTACAGTTTCCATGCAGTTTCAAACCGCTGGGCGTGTGATACAGATTTATAGTGCACCGGACATTTTCGCACGCATGCTCGGCGTACGCAATGCTATCATCAGTGATTTCGTAAACACGGACGCTCGTGATAAGGAACTTTTTGTCAGGGCTGTCCATGTGCGTCCGTGATTAGTACGTGTGTTTTACTCCATTTCCATGTTTAGTCCATGGCCGTGGTTACACCGCTGACACCTCCATTTCATCTGGCGTCCAAAACATACGCGGCCGCACAAATGTTTACGTCATCGGCGACTTATCGCTTGACTCCTGGATGACATTTACGGCACGTAAATGAATATCAACAACCGATTTCAGTCTTGCTTGTAATGTAACCAGCAGTGATATTGAACAAACTAATACGCGTAGGCTATAAGGTTACGTACTTATTAACTACACAAGGTGCCAGTTACTCTAGCATTTGTCAACATTGCATAATCAATGGACCTATTATTCCTTTAATACAGAGTATTGTGATACATAGTAAGTTCCAGGATAGTGGAAAAAGGTTTGTGTTGAGAATAAATCCAGTTTAGAAGTTATAACTTATACTCTGAAAACGCACCAGCAAACCACTGGCAGCAAGAACAAGTCTGCACCAGCTACAGCACATACGCCGCCATTGACTATATATATACTACATGGTGCCTAACTCGCCGCCGCGCACAGACACAACTCACCGTTTCAATCAGTTACAACTCCGGTGTTCCTGCAGGTGACGCCACTTTCCAACTATCGTGGAATCGCGGAAGACTGCTGAACAAGCTACACCCGCCATTTTTGACAATCGGCCCGCCACAATGTGCTCAAATCCTAGAAATTCCTCAAATATACATGCGAAATGATACTTCGCATGCTACATATGAAGAAGGCGGCAGGGCCCGCTGCGCTGATTGGCATGGCTGCGGCAAACTACGCAAATGACTTGCTGGCAGTTGCTGCAACCAATCAGCGCAGCCGGCCCTGCCGCCTTCTTCATAGTAGCATGCGAAGTATCATTTCGCATGTATATTTGAGGAATTTCTGTGATTTGAGCGCATTGTGGCTAGGGGTTGTAACGGTTAACCGCTGTTAACCGAAAACCGCGTTTTTTGCGCCACCATTCGGATATTCGAAGCGTCGTTCCGTTTTCGGCTCGCGTTTCGTTTCCACATTTTATATATACCCGATATATACGCTTTTGAAATACGCGCACTGCGATTCGGCTGGTCGTAAACTCTCGGCCAATCAGCGAGCAGATAACATTGATAGACCACTTGCTACATGCCACGAGAGCGTCAAAGCATTCATTTTTGTCTGCAAAATAATTGGGATTGTGTTTCTTACACCTAATCAATGAAGTACAAGACACTGAGATGGACTATTGGACATATTTGCCTATTTGGTTACTTTTACTGAAGTCAAATATTTGAATTTCCTGTACAAAGGTTTTGTTGAATTTGCCCTAACATTTGGGTTGTTCAAAGAATTTTAGTGACATTATTATTTAATATTTATAAACCAGTCTGATTATTAAATTTGCACTTCTGTTTGGTGTTTAAAGATTTGTAATTGATCGCAAATATTCGAACCGAAAATAACCGAACCGAAGTGTGAAAACCGAAAACCGAACCGAACCGTGAAGTTGTGATTCGTTGCACCCCTAATTGTGGCGGGCCGATTGTCAAAAATGGCGGGTGTAGATTGTTCAGCAGTCTTCCGCGATTCCAACAATAGTCACTTGCAGGAACACTGGAGTTGTAACTGATTGAAAACGGCGAGTTAGGCACCATGTAGTATATATATAGTCAATGGTGGCGTGTGTGCTGTAGCGGCCCAAGGATAGAGAACATGGGTCCCAATAAAACACGAATGTGCCTAACCCTAACCCTATCCTTACCCATAACATAACCCTAACCTATTTATATTGATATAATATTATATTTATATTGATGTAAATGACGTTGGTTTTATTGGGACCATGTTCTCTATCCTTGAACTGCTGGGGCGGACTTGTTCTTGCTGCCATGTGCAGCCAAACCACCGCCCTGAGTGATTCACTCAGGGTTCCTCCACACAAAAGGATAGCAGCGTTAGACACTAACCATTTTAGTTCATTAGTCCACAGGACTTGTAAAAGAGAAAAAATCTACTAGTCTTTCCAAGATTCTACTAGTCCTGCTGCAAGAACTCTTACTAGGCGCAGAGCGACGAGCATTGTGATTTGCCAGGAGGTAGGTGGGGTAGGAGGGTGGAGCCCCCCTTCTGCTAGGGGGTACAGGGGTCTCTCCCAGGGTACAAGGGGTGTCCCCCAGAAAGGTTTTGTAAAAGACATTCAATTGTTATAAAATACATGTAACTTTGATATGGATCATAAATTTAAATAAAATAAAATAAAATGTTAATTCGACAATAAAATTTCGGCTTCCTGTGATGAGGAATCTGTGGATCCGTCATTATCACAGTAAGGAATTTGGCCTCATTTATAGCTACAAACTGTTCCCGGCGCCTTGTATCGGCTATCGTCATAATGAACCTCTGGCAGGCCTTGTCGGTGAGGACAGTGCTGCCGACATCTAACCCCTTGGCTTGTCAAGCTGGCATGACGTAATCGGTGTAGGCCTGCCGTTTTTTCCAATAGCATGTGCATTTCTAATGGGTGTGCGCATTTACTAATCGCTGGATAGATGGGGCGCCGTGCCTGTCCGGTATCACTGCCTAAACAATGGCGTCTATTTACGAAGGGAAAACCGATAAATGAATTGAAATCAGAGTTGCAAAGTAGAGGTGCAAAGACATCTGGGAGGAAAGCTGATCTGCACGTACACGTACGCTTGCGTGCGTGTGCACGTACACGTGGGTGCGTGCGTGCGTGCGCACGTACACGCGTGTGCACGTACACGTGCGTGCGTGTGCACGTGCGTTAGTGGGCACGTACACGTGTGTGCGTGCGTGTGCACGTACACGTGCGTGGGCACGTACACGTGTGTGCGTGCGTGCGTGTGCACGTACACATGCGTGCGTGCATAGGCACGTACATGTGCGTGTGTGTGTGCCGCCGTGCATGCGGTACCGTGGGGGCATACACGTGCGGGCGTGCGTGCGTATGCACGTACATGTGCGTGCGTGCGTGTGTGTGTGTACGTGCGTGTGCAGGTACACGTACCTGCGTGCGTGTGCATGTACACGTACGTGCGTACGTCAGCACGTACATGTGTGTGCGTGGATGCGTGTGCAGGTACACGTACCTGCGTGCGTGTGCATGTACACGTACGTGCGTACGTCAGCACGTACATGTGTGTGCGTGGATGCGTGTGCACGTACACGTACGCGCGTGCACGTACACGTGTATGCGTGCGTGCGTGTGCACGTACATGTGTGTGCGTGGATGCGTGTGCACGTACACGTGTGTCGTTGGTGCTGCGTGCGTGGGTGCGTGTGCACGTGCGTGTGTGCGTGCGTGTGCACGTACACGTGTGTGCATGCGTGTGCACGTACACGTGCGTGTGTGCGTGTGTGTGCACGTACACGTGTGTGTGCACATACACGTGCGTGCGTGCATAGGCACATACACGTGTGTGCGTGCGTGTGCACGTACACATGCGTGCGTGCATAGGCACGTACATGTGCGTGTGTGTGTGCGTGCGTGCGTGTGCACGTACACGTGCGGGCGTGTGTGCGTGCGTATGCACGTACATGTGCGTGCGTGCGTGTGTGTACGTGCGTGTGCAGGTACACGTGCCTGCGTGCGTGTGCATGTACACGTACGTGCGTACGTCAGCACGTACATGTGTGTGGTGGATGCGTGTGCACGTACACGTGCGCCGCGTGCAATGTACACGTGCGTGCGTGGACACGTACACGTGTGTGCGTGCGTGCATACATGTGTGTGCGTGGATGCGTGTGCACGTACACGTGCGTGCGTGGCACCGTGCACGTGTGTGCGTGCGTGGGTGCGTGTGCACATGCGTGCGTGCGTCCGTGCGTGCGTGTGCACGTACACGTGTGTGCGTGCGTGTGCACGTGCGTGCGTGCGTGCGTGCGTGCGTTGTCATTTTTCATCACCTCTTTGATCGCCACACAAACCATTTCAATACTTCAGTTCTGGTCACTTGGGCCCCCACTGTTTCCGTGAACAGGCATGGTGCTGTCTTATCATAGCACGCTGGCATCTAATTTCTCCTCTGCCAATTTACGTTTGGGAGATGGAGGGCGAGCGCTGTCCAAATACTTCCACATAACTACCTTGATGTTAGTATAAATTATTATACAATTGGATAAGGATGTACCTACTATTAGCTTCACTACTATTTGTATGGACTGCTTCAAGTAGCACCACGCATGCGATGTGGTTGCGATGTAAATACGAGAGCTATAAACTGATTAGTTGCGTCATTTCTACAATCAGACCGTTTTGTTCTATGTAAACAGCTACTGTCAAGCGATCGATGGTAGACTGGGTTCGTGGCCCCATTGTGTAACAATGTTTTATACTGCCGTACGGGTCTAAGCATGCTTAGGGCGTGCAGAGCGTGGCTAGTGTTCTACTTGTACTAGAGTGTCTAACAAGGAAAACTTGTTAATAGGAATGAGTTATATATAGCTCTTTTGATCTTGGTTGAGAGACGCTGCTGCTGGTAAAATCGATGGGAAATTGGACGGTGAGGGACGAGGAAAATTAACTAGTCCCGCCGGACTAACTGCTATGGGAAATTACTAGTCCTTCTGATTTTTTTACTAGTCTCGACTAAACGGACTAGCGTTAGTGTCGAACGCCTGGATAGGCTCGCGTTTGTAACCCCTATCCTGTGTTTGGGTTACATTATTGTATCTAATACTCCACTAGCAGTACCACTACTCACTAGTACTACTAGTACTACTAGTAGTAGTACTAGTACTAGTAGATACAATAATGTAACCCAACAAGAGTAGGGTTACAATGCGTACTGTGGAGGCGGCCCTTAGTGATTCACTGCAGGGCGGTTATATGGTTCGGTTTTTCGAGACTACAACTTCCAAACTCGGGTTTATTCCTAAACACGAACCTTTCTCGCTATGCTCGGGGACTTACTAATGTATCACAATACTCTGTATTAAACTAAATATAGAACCTGTTACAAAAAATTTGAAGTGACGAGCGGCGAAATATACTGACGCGCCATTTCTGTTGACCTGTGACGTACTTCGGTTTGAAGAGCGGATTCACCGACCAATCAGGCGGCGCGCGTTTGCCGATCGCTATGCGCATTGGGAATGCGTACGTCACAGGTCAACAGAAATGGCGCTCAGTAATTCGCCGCTCGTCACTTCGAATTTTTGTTAACAGGTTATATTAGTTTAATACAGAGTATTCGTGATACATAGTAAGTCCCGGATTAGCGGAGAAAGGTTCGTTGTTTAAATAAAACCCAGTTTGGAAGTTGTAGTCTCGAAAAACGAACCATAAAACCGCCCTGAGTGAATCAGTCAGGGCACCTCACAGGAAAACTATAGTACGCGTTGTAACCCTACTCTTTGTTGGGTTACATTATTGTATCTATAGTAACTAGTACTGGCACTACACTAGCCTCTAGGCAATTTGGGCCCAAGGATAGAGAACATGGGTCCCAATAAAACCAATGTGCCTAACCCTAACCCTAATTCTAACCCTAACCCTAACCCTAACCCTAACCATAACCCAAACCTATTATATTGATATAATATCATATTTATATTGAAGTAAATGACATTGGTTTTATTGGGACCCATGTTCTCTTAGATACAATAATGTAACCCAAACCCAAGAGGATAGGGTTACAAAAGCCTCCCTATCCTTTGTGGCGGAGGAATGCCCGAGTGAATCACTCGGGCCGGTTTGCTGGTGCGTTTTCAGAGACTAGAACTCAAACTGGGTTTATTCTCAACACGAACCTTTCTCCGCTATCTGGGAACTTACTCTGTATCGCAATACTCTGTATTAAACTAATATAACCTGTTACAAAAATCGAGATGACGAGCGGCGAATATACTGAGCGCATTTCTGTTGACTGCTGACGTACTTCGGTTTGAAGAGCGGATTCACCGACCAATCGGAGGGCGCTGCGTTTGCCGATCGCTATGCGCATTTGGGAAATGCGTACGTCACAGGTCAACAGAAATGGCGCCAGTATATTCGCCGCTCGTCACTTCGAATTTTGTAACAGGTTATATTAGTTTAATCCAGAGTATTGCCGCGATACATAGTAAGTTCCCAGATAGCGGAGAAAGGTTCGTGTTGAGAATAAACCCAGTTTGGAAGTTCTAGTCTCTGAAAACGCACCAGCAAACCGGCCCGAGTGATTCACTCGGGCATTCCTCCGCACAAAAGGATAGGGAGGCTTTGTAACCCTATCCTCTTGGGTTTGGGTTACATTATTGTATCTAATGTTCTCTATCCTTGAACCGCAATGTGTCCAATCCCAACAATCACTACCGCCGGCAGAAGTAGAACCACTCAAGCACAATTACACTAAACTCGTGTATGTTACCTTGAACTGAATACTGAGTGTTTCAATGTAATGGTCAGTTTACAGATCACAGTAAAGTTCAATACAATCAATCTATATGAATTGAAATCAATTCATAATACTTCGACGCATTTGTTTACGACTCCATGTTTGATATTGGGTGTGGATCGTGAAAAGAGAGGGCGCAATGATCGCAATTACTAATGGCTGCCCCCATTGAAATGCGTGAATTGTTGGAAATTGTTTAAATTGCAGTTCTGTGATTCAATATGTCTCTGTTGACGTTTAAAGAGGCTTGCAAGTTGATATCAGACAAGTATTCGTGTTTTAAGAAGTGCAAACAGATAAGACAGTTTAGTTTGCCACCCTTCTACATCGGAAAATGGAGAACAGGAGTTAATGCAGTCCTAAGCAATAAACTTGAATATTATTCGCATAGGTATTTATAATTATATCATAACTAATTTTGAGTTCATAAAATTAACTCATATTTACGTGTATGTATAGTGCAAATCCTAATTAATTTAACGACATGCTTACATGATCTATCATGGTCATCTTCACATTTCCATGTGATAATGTTATAAACAGACAAAACTGTACAGCGGGCAATATTCCCATCCTCTGGCTGTCTTGACTGACCACTTAGTGACATTCGTATTTTAATTTATTTCCAGGGTTCTTCTCAGGCATTTAAGTTTATGCATAACAGGTCTGATATGGTATATGTTCACGGCTGAGGTCAATTTACATTTTATAAATTCTCTAAAATGTCGTATGAATTGCCCTATTGTCTGACGTGCCGTCTGAAAATCCTGGGGAGAACCCTTTTCGGTAAACATCAGGTTTAGCGTCTTAAATTAACTTGCAAACGCCACCGCCAGATGGTGCTACGTGGTCTATCGGCGTTTCAGGCGTATCAGTGGAACGTCGTCAGTAGGGGTGAGTATTGCGACCAAAAACCGTATTGCAATATATTGCAATACGACAAAACCGTATTGCAATATTTTCCAATACGTATTGGGAAGTGTCAGCAGAATCGTGCGTGCGTTCGTGCGTGTGGTTTGTGAAGTGAGAACGTTTTTAATGTGTGCTAGTGGCGTAGCAACTGATTGGCTTCTTTCCCTTTTTTTGGCCAGCTTTTCATTTCAATTTCAGTGCATTTGAGAGGCATAATAATAATCTATGCACAACGTTGAGAAAAATTATCTTGATAAATTTAGTACCGTTTTTTTTTAACACGTTTTTTTGTTATATTAATTAATTCTTTATGCAGAAGATCATCAGAGAAAGTATGTTTATGAAAGTTTTAGGTAGATATCAACCTCACTTAGAACACTGAATTCAAGCTGGGAACACGAGTCTATATTCAATGCAAGAGAGGACAGCTTAGTAACTGAGGCATGTCGGTTTTATAAATGAATTTCGCATTGCAATTGATGATATATATACACGCATGATATGATATGATGACAACAATAATAATGGACCAATCTTATTTTGTGATCAGCCTCAACACCAAATGATTGGTTTTTGCTTTGTGCTTTTCTTGATTTTATGACTGCATGTGGACCCTTTTCGTAATCTTATCACAAACCAAATGCGTGTGTGTGGTGTGTGTGTGTGCGTGCGTGCGTGCGGTGCGTGCGTGCGTGCGTGCGTGCGTGTGGTGTGTGTGTGTGTGTGTGTGTGTGTTCAGGGGCGTGCACAGGGGACCCCCCCCCCTGCTCGCGCAGAAACGCATCTGAGGGGGTCTAATTTCAAAAATTCCCCCCCCCTTCGCGTGTTTGCTACTGGTGTCCCCCCACAATTCAAAATGGATTTGCGCGCCTGACTGCACTGTCGCGGAAACACTTGCCGTGCTCTGTTTCTCAGAAAAACATGAGAAATTAAATCATGTCATATAATACAATATATGATGATATTAAAACCATCAAATTGTTACTATATCATGCATGGTAT
>NW_014577663.1:90801-94664 GCF_000485595.1 Priapulus caudatus | reverse complement strand
AGCAAATCGAAGCAGCCAATCAGAAGGCGCTAAATTCTTCGCTATGTTATAACGGTTTGGGAAAAAAATTTCGCAAGCCGGGCAGGCTGATAGCGACGTGTGCATGGTAAAATCTGATATAAAATATTCAGCTTCGCTCACAGACATCGCGCGACGATTCCGAGATCCGCAGCTTATGTCTAAATGTATGGGCGAATGGCGCTGCAACGTTGCGACGGACTGGCCAATAAGAAGTTTCCTTCGGGACCGTTTTGATACGTTTCGACTGACAGCCGGGCAGCTGAGCAGCGTGTGCCAATGGTAAAATTGATGATAAATATTCACGTTCCGCTCTCAGCGCATGCGCGCGACGATTCGCCGAATCCCAGCTATTGCTACTCGTATGGGCGAATGCGCTGGCAACGTTTGGTCGACGTTGACTGGATTGCCTTTGACAAGAGAACAAACGCCCATTTGTAAATAGTTGTTTGGGTTTATGACCGCTAGATAAGTACGTTTTCTGATGTATTTACCATGAAAAACGTATCTTTTCCTCATTAATATAACATATAATATCACTATGATTGCAATTCTTTCTGCAAATGTGTTATTTTCATCTCAATCTTAAGTTATGAGAGGGTCTGGGCTCTCGTAATATTACATACATACGCATGTACACGCACTCGTAGTGCTTCGTCGCAGGAGGAAAGAGCAAAGGGCTACGACAGTACTACTAGTACTAGAGCTACGACGGTACTATAGTACTAGGGCTACGACAGTACTAGAGCAATACGTACTCGTACTCGTTGACGCTAGTAGTAGTATTACTAATACAGTAGTAGTCGTAGTAGTAGCCTAGTGTTTAACCCTGAGGTCAGCTGAAACGTAAACTAATCGGACCACGGCACGAACATAAACAGAAAGGCCGAGACTATACACACGGCGGCCGTGTGGATAAGATTCAATATGGCTATACGCACGGCGGCCGTATGGCCGACTCAATATGGCTAGGAATGAGGAAGGGGAGAAGGGAGAAGCTGGTGGAGAAGGAGGAGGGGGAGAAGCTGGTGGAGAAGGAGGAAGGGGAGAAGGGAGAAGGTGGTGGAGAAGGAGGAAGGGAGAAGCTGGTGGAGAAGGAGGAGGGGGGAAGGAGGGGGAGAATGGAGCTGGTGGAGGAGGAGGGGGAGAAGCTGGTGGAGAAGGAGGAGGGGGAGAAGCTGGTGGAGAATGAGGAAGAGGAGAAGGGAGAAGCTGGTGGAGCAGAAAGGGGAGAAGGGAGAAGGTGGTGGAGGAGGGGGAGAAGCTGGTGGAGGAGGAGGGGGAGAAGCTATTGACTGCCCCTATTGTAATGAACGTTGCACGCTCAACCGCTACGCGCAGGGACAGGATGGATGAAGGTGGCGATGTAGCCTCGACAACTTCTCTCAGTCTGTACGGCATAATTCGTTTTTTTACGGAAGCCATTTGCCTCTGAACAAGCTTGTTTTGATCATCTACATGTGGGCTTGTGATTTCACCCAAGTACAGATCATTCGCGAAGCGGATGTCGCTCCAACAACAATTATTGACTGGTGTAATTTCATGTGGGAAATTTGCGAGCAGTACATAGAGGACAATTTACAAGAACTCGGAGGCTTCCATGACAACGGGAAGCCCATCGTCGTTGAGATCGATGAGAGTAAATACTTTCATCGAAAGTATCATCGCGGTCAATGGTGAGAAGGGCATTAGGTTTTTGGTGCAGTAGAACGACATACTGGACGCAGCTGCCTTGTGGAGGTGCCCAACCGACGCCGTGACACTCTTCTCCCCATCATCCAACGCTGGATTTTACCAGGGAGCCGCATGATCTCAGATGGCTGGGCCACATACGCTGATATTGCCCTGCTTGACATTTACATGCATGATGTCATCGTCCACCAGCGGAACTTCGTTGATCCAGGTGATCCGACAATACATACGCAGCTGATCGAGAACACGTGGATGCGGGCCAAAAGAAAACTACGTCGTCAGCACGGTATCACCGTCGCATTGTTCCCATCGTATCTTGCGGAGTTCTCGTGGCGACAGAGAGTTGGTCCCAACAAGTTTGGCGAAATGATCAATTGTATTCGTGTGATTTATGTTGTGTAAGTATGAGAGTGTGAGAGATAGAGGGAGAGGGAGAGGGAGAGGGGAGAGAGATCGATCGTGGGTCAGTTTGATCATGTTATGTTATGTTGTTTTTGACTTCAACGTAATAAAGTATTTCGATTTAAAATTTTTTTTATTTTTTATCTAACTAAACGGAGCCTAAGATAAAATATTGCTTGTTTCCCCTTTACCGACCAGCTCGTTAAAATGCCCCGTCTCAACAAATTTTATTGGCCGATTAAAAAAAGCAACAACTGAACAGTTCTAGTTGTTTAACACCCTTTTAGCCGGGGCGCGATCGCGCGACATTTTCAGGTTTAGTTGCAAAGGTTGCCGAAAAAAGTAGCCCGCGACACTCGTGTTACACACTTTCACCGTAACAGATTTACAAAGCGCCAGCGCAGCGCAGATCAACAGATTATATATAGCGTCAGTGACGCACAACGCATGCAGCGCGTGCCGTGCTGCGGCGGCATTTCATTGATGTACAGGGGGGGGGGGTGGCTGGGTTGGCAGATTCTCTCTTCTCCTCTTACTCCTCCACCAGCTTCTCCCGTCTCCCCTTCTACCAGCTCCCTTCTCCCCTTCCTCCTTCTCCACCAGCTTCTCCCACTCCAGCTCCATTCTCCCCCTCCTCCCCTTCCTCCTTCTCCACCAGCTTCTCGCCCTCCTCCTTCTCCACCAGCTTCTACCTTCTTCCCCGCCTCCTCTACCAGCTCCCTTCTCCTCTCTATTTCTCCCCTTCCTCCTCCACCAGCTTCTCCCCTTCCACCACCTTCTCCCCTTCCTCCTCCACCAGCTTCTCCCTTCTCCCCCTCCTTCTCCACCAGCTTCTCGCGCTCATCTAACGTCTACTGCGGTGACTCTTCTGTGGTGGAGTGGTGGGCATTCTAGTAAAACCCCCCCCTGGGGTTTAGCCCCAAATGTGTTCACAATACAATGCGAAATACAGTTGGAATGCACAGGATGCGTATGCAGGAACCTTATCCAAAAGAATGTTCGTTGGATCGTTATGAAAGTTGCCACGAGATGGCGCGTACGTTAAGTGTCTTCAGGAATTAAAGATGGAAGCTCCCACTCATACGTAGCATGCAACAACTATGCTGCAAGACAGAATAGGTAAACACTCATCCATTTACCTATCGCAAGCCTACAGGCTGCGCAACATAGAGAGCTGCCCCACCTGTAACTCAATTAAAGGCAAAAACTCCACAGTAACCACACAACACTGGCAGTGGCATACGTTACATTAACATACTGACAGCTACAGAATGCCGCATAATAAATTATCACGATTTAAGGAGCATAAAACCCTTCTTAGACCAAATAAGCTTTTGAAAATTTCAACTGTGACATTGTAACGCCTCATACATTCCAGGGCATGTAATAGATTCCTACTAGCAAATCCGACAAGTGCAAATATTCTTTCTTAACAGACAGTCAACAAATCCAGTAGTTTAACACCTCCTCTTGAGGGTCAAAAGGTTATCCGACACTTGTACCTCTTCGCATGTCAGCAAAGCGGACATTTCATGGTCCCTTCTTCAAATAAAGCCTAAAAAATGCTAGGTCACGCGCTGAAACAAAAAAGTTTTTTCAAATCGCTCCGTAACCATGTCCTCAGAAAATGTCTAAAATCCTGCCCTGTGCCCATTGACCTTTGAACCGCTGTGACCTCAATGTTCGCACCAGTGATGGCTTTTTTCCTACCATGGATGCTATACCCGACTATCACGAGGCCTAGGTCGAGC
>NW_014577663.1:81703-86703 GCF_000485595.1 Priapulus caudatus | reverse complement strand
ATCAAGGGCAAGTTAACAAAGGAAAGGTACTTAATTATAGGCAGTAATTGTAACTGTGCAGTTCAACCATCCAATTTACAGTACACTGAAATTCTATGATTTATAAAAAAAAAGGTAACATCTTTGTTTAGGTATACTTCTTTATATCTGTTAACTCTTAATGGGGTTTTATTTAACTTTCAGCTCAGAAGAAATGGAAAGAATTACTCAGAATTCAGTTACAACCACAAGTCTAAAGAATAGTCTAATTGAAGATGACATTATTCCATTCTCATTTACAAAGCTTATATTCAAAAATGGTTCAGCCACACAAGAGAAAACACTTGACAGTGAAATATCAAAGTCTGAAGCTGGACATATGTACAGCAGTAATCCACATGCCTCTCCAAGGAAGAAAAGGAATCACAGGGAAAATAAACCCAATGACGACTCAGGCCTGGTCGAAATGAATGTCATTGGTAATGCTGGTGATTTCGATGAAAGACCCCATGGAGGCAACCGCAGCCTAGATACTGAGCCAGATACTGATAAGGTAGATAACAATGTTTCAGTGGCCATCGGTGAGAGGTCTTCCAGGAAAAAGAAGAAAAGGAAAAGAGATAGTGACATTGATGCACTACATGTGTCAAAGCACTGCAATGCTGAACAGAGTAACAAACGTGATAACTTCAGGAATGCTGCTGTGAATGAGTCTGCTGTGTCAAACGTAAGGAGGCACAAAAAACACAAAAAGTCAAGAAATAATGAGATTGACGTAGAAGACAAAAACTTTAAAACAGAATCAGGTGTGCAGATAACAGAAGGCCCTCATCCCCACCATGGTCATGGAGTGATTGACAACACTACAACTTGCAGTGCTAATATTGTACCTAATAGGAAGCGAAAGAAGCACAAGAAAGAAAAGTCCTGAACGTGTGCTTGGATACTCGATCGTATATGCAATAAAGTTTATTATGTAGTTAGTGAACAAATCTTGCATTACTGATTCCACAAATACAATAGTTACACAAGGGTAGGATGGTGTCTCCTTGCAAACTTTTATGACATGTTGGCAGGACCAGTGCTAAATTTAAAACGCGATACTGTTTATAATGAATACTGACAATATTAACTGATACGGCATGTACGATATACTCTTATGTATCAACAAAGATTCCCTGTGCAGGATGGTACCGGTAACTGACAGCACTACCACGGACACCCAACAACACCTTTATCATATAGTCGCTGTCTAATACCAGACCTGTGTACAAACAGTTAGGGTACATCTTGAAAGCAGTAATTGTGACTCGCACTAACATACAAAGGAATGACTGTACCTCGTACAAAGATAAGCAATGAAATATAAAATATTTCAAAATAAAGCAACTGTCAGTTGACGCAGCTGTACAATAGATATACGTAATATACAACTTGTATGCATGGCAAAACTTATGCGAAAGCAGCAGGTGAGACGTGTCTCAATGTAAAACGACAAAGCATTTACAAATAGTATAAAGCTTAACAGTAATAAGAGAAAATAAGTGTTTATGGCAGCAGGAAGAAGCCTTCATTACAACTTCTCACGTGTTATCTTAGGCTCAGAAATGGGTGACACGGAAAATATCTCGATGGTAGAAACGTCGGGGTAAGCAAGACGCAAGTGAAAACCGATTTGTCTTTAGACAAAATATTTTTTATAGAAAGATTTACACCAAGAAACACCTTTGCTTTCAGAAGACGATACAGACACAATAATTATAGAAATATTTACACAGTAGACCTGGACTGGAAGAAGTAAGCTCACTCATCTATAATATCTATCCATACCATATACTATTACCCCTACTTTTAAACCTGTACAGAAATGGGAAAATAGCTTGGTAGATGGCTGGATGTCAACATGAGGGCTCGTTTCTCCAGCATAAACATTTGCCCCAGTCATAGCAACATAGTGCCCCCTGGTGACACCAATTCCTAATACGTTCACAATTGATAATAAATTAGGTTCACCTGGTCTCGCTCCGAACGAAATGCTCGCCTACGTAATGGTGTACTGAACGCGACTTCACGTCGAGTAGACTTCGTTGAGGTTCAGCGGCTCCACACCTTCCTCTGAATCGTCAACGTGCTCCTTCTTCATGCCTCGTCTGGCTGATCCCGTGTGGAATCGTCCACCCTCGCCTCTCATCCTGTTCATCGCATGCTTGTGTCTCGACTCGTGCAGGTACTTCTGCAAGCATTACAGATTCCTCGGTCATTGAGAATGATACTAAAATATTTTACACCCAAATTGCAGCTCACTGGAATAATAAAGGAATAAGGTAGCATGCTTCACATGACATATAGGCAAAATTATGACTGTGCTGCCATCTATAGTCTCACTTACGTAAAACTAGCAACAGAGATAATAGTATTTGGTATTTGCAAAAATATATAAGGAAATGTTGATCATATCTTGTGTTGGCATCACCTTTGTGTGATAAGCTTAACCCGACCAACCTACTCGTGACAAGCAGTCTAAATTGACATGTGTAAAGATGTAATTCTACGGACCCTGCGCTCCTTTGGAATTCTGCCATCCGCTTCTAGCTTCTGTCGCGCCTGTCTTCGCTTCAGAATGCGATGATACTGTTTTGCATTCACATACAATGGTTCCTCTTCTAGCAGCTCTGTGGTGCCGGGCAGTGCCATCCGCTGTATAGTTGGGACACCACCTGCTCCAGGCACCATCTGTAAAACAAGAAAACAAGTCTGATCCATGCTCTCTCAGGGCATGAAATTAGCCAAAATGTGAACAGGCCCACCCACAAATTTTAAACAGGCCCTTAGACAAATTTAACAGGCCCTTAATTTTGTTCAATTTATTCCATTATTAATAAAAGTATTAGCTTTGTGTTTATTAGGCATACTCATAGTATTTCAGTATTTCATTGCTATCAGTGGAGTTCTACTTGTTTGACAGGAATTGCTGGAACATTATTTACTTCTTAGAAGTCACTAAGTAAAAACTAGTCAGGAAATTGTTAAATATTGTTGATATAAAGGCAAAATATTGAATAGGCCAAGTGGACCGATTATATGGGGGGTTGAACCAGCGGCCGCCGGCAAAATAGCGCTAATTTTGCGCACTGCTCTCTCCATAGTCATCAACTCGACTTTCTTAAAGGGATACCAGACTCTAGAATTTTACTGCATACAACTGTACTTACTGTATAACGAATCGTCTATACCCACACGTACTTGTTACCAGATGCCTAATTTAGTTGTTATAATTAATTATACATCAACGATACGAAATTTGAACGGTGCCATTGACACCCGCGACCGTGCTGCCACCCTGAAAAAGTTGCGCATTTCCCAATATATTTTGCACGTTACAGACCGAGGGCTAATCACAAAGGTGCAATTATATTTATACCTATATGCTATTTAACCAAACGATGTTCATTTTAGGACAAATTTATCCATAATATAACTGAAACTATATGTCGTTTATAAGATATTACAATCCTTTTGCTTTTAAATTAATGAATAAAAAACACCCTCGGTCTGTAGCCCTTGGCTGAAAAGTCGGTTTGCGCAACTTTTCAGATCGTGCGCTTTGAGTGGCGCCACCGTCGTTGTAATCAAACTGTAGTCGTTAGTTTTAAAACATTTTTTTAAAATATTTCTAATGGTGATTGAACCATGAAACTTTTTATGTAGCGTAATTTTAGCCTAAATTAACTGAAAATAACCCTAGAACCTAGAGTAAAGTATCCCTTTAACTTATTTGCAGTTGTAGCTAAATACCTATTGTATAAATACAGTCTTTGACAGTCACTTCAGATACCATGTAGCATTTTGTAGTATTTACAAATGAAATTAGCTTTGAAGTTACGTATCATTAGATACGCTCTATAACAACTGGCCGTAAACTAAGGGATATGAATTGTCTTCTAGTGACAATAACAGTACAAATATTTGTCTAAATATTGTTTTAAAATGACGAGTAACCGCTCAGCTAGGCACCGACAAAGCCATGTGATAACTGCAATAACTAACCATGATGACTTGAGCACCCGCTGTTGTGCCAGAGCCAGCAATATTCATCCCTCCAGCTGTTGACACGGTGACTGGAAGAGTGTTTGCCATCGACGTGACGCCTGCCACAGTCGGCTGTGTTGCCATGGTCGTTGCAGCAATCGTAGAAGGTGCGAATACTATGTGCTGGCCGCCTCCAGCAATTGTCGCTGGTATAGTTATAACTCCTATTAAATATGAGGAACGAATAAGTAACACAAACAATAATCAAGGTTAGAATGTAAGTTATAAAAGGCTGCCTTTTGCTCAGGCATGTTCCAGTATCAACCGACATTGACTTGCAAGTAAAAGCTGGTAATATTTATGAAAATCCATAAACTCCAGTACAGCAAAAAAGTTCAAAAGTCTGTGCTTGATTGCATTTTGCAACCTACGTGCTGCACATTTTACAGAGTGGGGTGCAATTAATCACTACGTTTGATTAGCTGAATAAAGTTACATAACAATACCATTTTGTCTGTTTTATCGCGAAACCCTCACGTGGGAATCTTGAATGATACACTGGAAAGAATGATGACACTGCATGTGCGTCTACGTCTCACTCTTCTCACGTTGCACAAGAGCGAATGGATGGCTTTTGGAAGGTGTGCGTACGTGTCTGCATGCATGCGTGCGGTTAGGTTGGTGGGTGGTTGTGGGCGTGTGTGTGGTTGGGTTGGTGGGTGGTTGTGGGCGTGTGTGTGGTTGGATTGGTGGGTGTGGGTGTGGGTGTGGGTGTGTGTGGTTAGGTTGGTGGGTGGTTGTGGGAGTGTGTGTGGTTTGGTTGGTCGGTGGGTGTGGGTGTGTGTGGTTGGGTTGGTGGGTGGGTGTGGTTGGGTTGGTGGGTGGGTGTGGGTGTGTGTGGTTTGGTTGGTGGGTGGGTGTGGGTGTGTGTGGTTGGGTTGGTGGGTGGGTGTGGGTGTGTGTGGGTGTGTGTGGTTGGGTTGGTGGGTGGG
>NW_014577663.1:66022-74985 GCF_000485595.1 Priapulus caudatus | reverse complement strand
GGACAGAGAAGAACAGCTAGGCAAAAACTGCTCCAATTAAGAATATATGAAGTACAGTCAATAAAAGTCGGTGTAGCCCTGTGAAATATTTAACTTTATCATCATTTCCCTCAAAATCATTCTCAGTGAAACGCTCGGCTGTGCTCATCTGGCTCTTAAACTCAATGTTTTCCGTTCTTAGAGTCTGTAGCTCAGATAAGGTTGCGTCATACAGAGGTCCAGTAACATCTGTCTGGGTGTGAACGCCACTCTCCTCTGTGATACACTTCTCATATTCTCCCTGATTAGTTATAACAGCAGGTAGTCGAAAGAACTTCTTATCCTTTTCCCTATCAGATCGGTTAGTACATCCGCTATCCTACAATAATTCACCATTTTCGTGTGAAAATGTTGGAGATCTCTCTAAACTGAACTTTCCACGCTGTAACCACGTCGCACGGTCGCACCAATGATGCCAACATGGCCGCCTTTGTTTTGATGACGTCACGTGCAAGGGGTCTATTGGCCACAGACCAGTTGTCAGTGGTGAAATTCAAGCGTGTTATATACATTAATTGGATTCCTAATCTAAAGATTTACTGAAACACTGTCATTGACATAATACTGTCATTGACATTGTGCAGCATGGGTATAAATAAAAGAATAATTCTAAAGAACAAATGAGGGGGTCGAACCTAGGCTAGGCGAAGGTCTCTGCCATTCCATGTTCTGACGTTACACACCAGTCTGTTGACAGCAGAAAACTTATTCAGAATGTCATTTGATAGGGTGCAAATGGTAATGGCCAGCTTGGACTCTCGGACAAAAATGACCGATTAACACCTACCCGTATAGCATTACCAGAGGGTCTGGCAGCCGGTGATGTGACAAGTATCTCAGGTGGAGGATCTTATACAGTTATAATTACAGGTTGGTAAAATATTCAGGAACAATTTTTGACATTGTTATATCATTTAAAATGATATTTTCAGGGTAAAGATTATTAATGAACATTTCAGAATAGAGATTCAGTTGCAAATTGAGCATTTTCAACAACGTCTATATTTAATTGTCTCTTTTGTTTTACAGCATCAGGATGTGTTTACATGAGTGGAATGCTTTGTAATCTAGGACATTCCACGAAGGACTCCGTAGTGTTTCAGAAGGTGGAGGGACTTGAAGGAGAAACTATCACTAAGGTTGCATGTGGTTGGGAGCACACTCTTGCTCTTAGTGGTATGTACTATACCAAAAACTTAACCTATGATTTAATGGCCCTTATATCAAAAGTCATAGCATGGCAAACTCTCAAAATGCATTCTACAATTGTCATGAAAAATATAAAAGATATTGTGGTATCTCCAACGTCTACTCAGACGTTTACATATTGTTATGTTATCCGGCAGAGCATTGTGGGGTTTTGGCGTGCAAGAGGGCATATAAAGATGACTCCCACAGGGTGCGAAATTAACGGGAGTCCGGAGTCAAATACTCACAGATTTACTGTCGGACTCCCTGATTTGATTCATGCAGGAGTCCGTGTGACTCCCTGAAAATTTTGCCATACTTCCTAGTTCGTTCCAGAGCACGGCCTAGTGGAAATACCGTATTTTTTTTAGCTAATATCCAAAGAAAATTTGACAGACGTGCAACCGCATGATAAGCACATGCGTTATTGTTAATATCTTTAATTTTAAACCTCAGACTGCAGACTCCCTCATTTTGCTGCGGACTCCCTCTTTTTGAGGGTTGGGAGTCCGTTGTTCAAAAGTTAATTTCTACCCCTGCTCCCAGTTAACACACAACTCTGTGCATCGTCTATTGATATCAGTGGTTATTCCCTTCCTTGATCACTCATGAAACCGCTACAGATATTATTAGGGGAAAATGAATGTATAACTGTTGGCATCAATTGGCTGAATTTGATACTTATATAGCAGGAGGAAAACTTTATTCCTGCGGATCTAACTTGCATGGACAGTTGGGTCAGAAATTGACTGCAACTAGAATTGATTCACCACAGAGAGTTGACGTAAGCAGAGATATACTTTTCTTATATAAACAAGTTCCAATTTTGCACAGAATTTAAAATTAATTTAATTAACTAAAATGCTTATCCTACTAAAAGTGCTAACTTAGCTGATCTGTTCTTGTGAGTCGGCCCAACACAATTAAATACATGATGATTATAATGATATTTAACTGTAGTCAACTGAACAGAATGAAATACATGATGATTATAGGGCTATTTATCTATATTTTTAGGTTAGTTCAACACAATAAAATACACCATGCTTAGAGCAGGAGTGAATGAAAATACATGTTTTTATTCAATTTGTGATTATAATGATTTTGGCTAGATATTACTTTAGTATTTTACAGATGGAAACAGAATCTGTGATGTTGCTGCAGGAATGTGGCATAGCCTTACTTTAATGGGTAAGCTTATATGTTTTTCTATATAATGGTTTCATATTTTCCCTACTTCTAACAGATGGAGAATGTATTAATGTATGAACTTGGGAGGTATTGCATGCACTGCAAGCTCACAATGACCTTTACTGCTAAGTTTCATTAACATATTATTTTTTGTCCACAGATGATGGCGGTGTGTACTCTTGGGGTTCAGGCAAGCATTCCCAGCTGGGCTATGATGTCCCTCATAAACAATACAAAATGTTTGAACCATGCAGAGGTAGGATAAATGCAGATATAAGGAGATGGAAGTAGTATTATGATTCAGTAATGGTTTTCCTGCAATATTGGAGTAATTAACGTCTGTTGTACACTCAGAAATATGTGTTATTTTATTACCACGCTCCTGCGAATGTATTTTTCTATTAACAACATATTCATCATGTTTTGTATTTGTAGTGGAATTGCCAGAGGCTATAGGAACGGTGGTATCAATTACAGCCGGATCACACCATTCAGCTGTACTCACTGGTAAGCTATCCATACTGTCTCATACTCGCAGTTATTCTTTCCTCAAAACCTCATCATACCTAAAGTTATACTATCCTCACGATCACCTCGCACTGAAAGGAATGTGCTGCCCTCTACTATCTCGTCGCAAACAATGGTGTCTAATAACATTCATACTCTATTAAGATCCTACTCTACTCGTAACTGTTACATTAATAACATAATACATATACATAATAACATTAATTACAGTAATAACATGACTGTTCTACTGAATAATACAAATTTTTAAATCTTCCAGATATAGGCAATGTGATCATGTGGGGTAGTAACACAAAGGGTCAGCTTGCACGTGATCCCAGCGAGGTCTCCAAGGTCCACAAGCCCCTGGTTCTAGATCAATCCCCTTTTAATGGAGAGAGATTGATTGAATTGAAGTCAGGTTGGGAACACTGCTTGGCTCTAACAGGTGAGAAATGAAAATACTGAGAAATTTGTGGAATTTTTTTTCATCAAATAATTAAAGTTCCTTAAATGCCTCAGAAAGGTATTGGAATACAAGAAATTGTGGATACTTTGGTCTCGAAGTTATATAATATCTCATGTAAGTAATCGATGTGTTTTTTCTTATTTTCAGATAAAGGGTCATTGTTTGCATGGGGAAGAGCTGATTATGGGCAACTTGGAAGAGGAGTTGTTACTAATAACACTAGTAGATGTCAACACTGTCCATCAGAGGTGCTACTCGCTGAAGTAGTCATTGTTTCTTGTGGAAGTATGCACAATATAGCATTGAAAGGTAAATAATACATAAACACAATGCAATATAATCAGGAGTAAGATAATATAGGAGGAGTATGACAGTCCAAAATACGTGAAATTCAACATTTGCTTGCCTAATTTTACCGATGATATATTACGTGCAACTCGATAAAAATTACATCTAAATTAGCGTTGGACATCCACCTCTCACTCAAACTTTACTTAGTTTCCTTACCTCTTCTTTTTATGGAGATATAGCTTTGAACGTCACACATGGTTCATAGCTTTTGACTAGGCTTGTGGCTTAGCTTTCCTCGCCTTCCGAACTGTTGTTATGAAGTGTGAGGAATGGTCTCTTGTCTGTTCACAAGAATTCCCCCTGTTGGCGGTTACGGTTACACGTACTTTCAAACCCCTTATCGCCACAGCCAACAGGGGGCATTCTTGTGAACAGACAAGAGACCATTCCTCACACTTCATAACAACACTTCGGAAGGCGAGGAAAGCTAAGCCACAAGCCTAGTCAAAAGCTATGAACCATGTGTGACGTTCAAAGCTATACCTCCATAAAAAGAAGAGGTATTTGGTTGTGGGCGTGTGTGTGGTTGGGTTGTTGGTTGGTTGTGGGTGTGTGTGGTTGGGTTGGTGGGTGGTTGTGGGCGTGTGTGTGGTTGGGTTGGTGGGTGGGTGTGGGTGTGTGTGCATCCGTCTGTGCTTGTGTCTGTGTGTGCATGCATGTGCATGTTGGTACGTAGTGACTAACCTCCAGTCTGCGTCTGTAGCTGCTGCTGGACGGCTGCCGGAGTCTCCTGCTGTATCGGCTGGTAGATGATTGTGCCATCGCTCGTCTGCAGAAGCTGCTGCGGCAGACCAGTCACATTGGTGGTCAGTGCTTGCTGTGGCTGTGGCTGTGGCTGTGGCTGAGCTGGCTGCTGTTGCTGCTGCTGCTGCTGCTGCTGCTGCTGCTGCTGCTGTGGAGCCTGTATAATTATCTGCAGCAGAAAGCATGACTCTTCTTATACTTGTCACATTAAATGTCACCCCCGAGTTTCTTTGGAATTTACACGAAATGCTGCAAAAACACACAAAATGCTGCAAAACTTCAGTGCACTAGTAGCTATACTACACCTACTGATACCTAGTTGCAAACCTACTATGCACTGGTGTATGTGCAGCAAAAACGTAGTGTGCACTAGTGGCCATGCTACGAAAGCTAACTGTGCATTAGTGGCTGTACTGCAAAAACTTATAATGCAATAGAGTACCGAAGTGATGACGTCACGGTGGCATGGCAACGAGCCCACTGGTTCTACACAATCATATGCTCTGGTAACATTAACTGCGTGTCGTGTTTTGTACCCGATTGTAACCAGCATTCTGAGAGTCATTATTGCAGTTTTTATAGATTTCCAAAGGATGGAAGTGAAAAGCCACGGGGAAAAAAAAAAATTAAACCAAAAAAAAATGTTTAAAAAAAAAAATAATTTTTCCCACATTATTTTTTTTTAATTCATTAAATATTGTAAGAACGACTTGCTACCGATGCTTTACCGCTGTCTGCAGCGCACACACTCGTGTTTTACGTACGCACAACAGTTGCCCCTATGGCTACACTATGGAGCCAGTGGCTTGTGTAGAACCAGCCCGTACGTTGTCTTGCCAACGTGACGTCACACTTCGGTACTCTATAGTGCCCGTACTGCAAGAACCTTATACACACTAGTACCTATGTAGCAAAAACCTACTACAAATGAGTGCTAATGCTACATGAACCTACTTAACAAGTGCATACATTGCAAAAGAGCGCACACACTAGTTCCAGTAGTGCAAAAATTTACTTCTGAATACGATTGGTGCAATGTGCCACCGTACCTGCTGTGGTTGTCCTTGTTGACCTTGCAATAGTTGCTGTCCACTATGTATCAACTGAATCTATAAAGATGAAAATAATAACGCTTTACGACAGACATATAAATATGTTTTATTAGTTGTGTTCTAATATTTTTAAAACATTTTTGCAAAAGACTTTATTATTCATATGCATTGTGTTATTTTTGCAATATATGTACTATAATTTCTTATGCCACGAGGAGTGCGAAGAATGAAACTATATTCTCTTAAGAATCCAGTACTATCCTGTAGTGAGTATTGTCTTACTTGCTGTCCATTGGGCAGTTGGATAATCTGACCCTGCGACAGGCCCTGCAGTGAAATCTGCTGACCACCTAGCAGCTGCTGATTCCCTGAACCACTGATTATGTACTGCAAAAATATTAATAACTACATTTATATGCACTTTGTAATGTAGAAAAAAATTTGTGATAAACTGGAGTATGCATATGAGCATAAGGTTTCCAGTGGCCATACACAGAAACACTTATACACACCCAGAAACGAGTAAGTATACTTGATGGATGGGTCCATTTAGATTTTAGAATGTAGACAATAAGACAGTTATATAATGTATATTCATTTAAATTTAATTGTAAGAAGTTATTATACATATTATACACTTTATTCTGCACAATTTTAGAGGATACATGCCGTGGGACACAATACCATTATCAGAAGCTCATGATACACGTGGGTACCGGCTATTTATCACATTCTGCTTGTGGTTACAATAAATGATTGGTACCTGTGTTTGACCAGCAGTCACTGTGGCAGGTGCTGCCATGGACTGACCAGTCTGAACACTGCTCTGCATCTCAAAGGTTGTCATTTGCTGGTCACTTGATGGGAATGTGTCTGTAGTCAGCTGAAATGTTAATTAAGTAAATGCTAGGCTGAAACTTACTTTCACTTGCATACAAACTTTTTCTGATAATGACAAATATCCGACACATTTATTTAGAAAAACTTACTAGACCAGCAGCTGGTTTTTGTGTTTTACATTTGTGTTGAGATGGTCAATGTTTCCCCAGTACTATATAGGGACTATCAAAACACCTAGTAATAGTAACCAAAACTACTCCTGTTAAATCCCCAGTTCTTGTACAAAGAGCAACAAAGGTCCATTACTTAGCCTTAGATGGAGAACAGACCTGTTGGATTACAGACCCGTAGGCAGGTTTTTTTACGGGAGGGTGCGATCCAACGAGTATACGGACCTAACGAGCGCTGGAGGCGCCAGTCTCTAGGGAGGTCTGGGGGAATATATGCCCCCAAAGGAAATTTTGAAAATTAGGTTGTCTGCATGAGACTGCATTTTGCGCATTTTGAAGGCAGTATGAAAACAGGCAGCCAAAAGCAAACCTCAAAACGTGGAAATTTCTCAAATTTTTGTGCGTGGGGGGCGTGGGTCGCACCCCCCTTCCCTACGGGCCTGGATTATAAACAGATTTGAAATGGATATATATATTATAGTAAGCGGCATATTGGTACCTTCTTCACACATCATCATCATGCCCTCAGGCCTCACTGCTGAATAAATTGGTACTAGTAGTAGTAGTAGTACTAGTAGTAGTACTACTACGTACTGTACTGGTAGGTACGATTGTCAAGATAGTTATGGCCTATACTAGTATTACTACAGCCACAGGCTTAGGACTTCTCAATTTTCTGCTTCTAGTCAACAGTCAATACTAATGTCGATGTGACTGGAGTATCGCTTTGGGTGCTCGCAGCGTAACCGTAGGAGGCATTGCCATTGGCATTGTCATTGATAATCCATCTGGTTCGCATGAATTTTTTGGTAATTGATTGGAAAGAGCGGCTGTATCTGCGCTGCCGCTGGCTAACCAGAGCCAGTAGCAGACAAGCGCCATTTTACGTTTCGTTACAAAGGGAAGAGTTTTTAACACTGACAATGTCAATCGCTGTTACTTTACAGGACGCATTTACTGTTGTCGTGGTACCGTATTTGAGCACATAAGCTAAGGCCGAGATATTTGGTTGGTGCCACAAAAACCCAATCAGTGTCCCACGAAGAGACTCGGCTGGCGAGCACCTATACTCACATTGGGCAGATTCTCGCCACTTTGGTCTTGATTGGTTATGGAAATCCTGGGCCGATGGACAACGAATCACCAACCATCAAAAATGCGAGACCCTTCTTCATTGGTGCTGATCTGACCTGGTGTCATCCACCCTCCACTTGTGAAATTACCTCAATTTACATCTGACACTAATACCGCTATTAATGACATCTAAGTTCTGGAAGATTACCTCGCAAATACTATAAAGGAATTTTCGTAAAACTAACTCAGTGATTGTAAGGGATTACCTAGTAGAATTCTAGAGAAACATAGCACCAAAATGGTGAGTGACGATAGTAAAACCACCAGCCGTCCAGACAAAGAAAACGGTCAAATCCGGAGCTTGCAAATTGCTCACGTGACCAAACACCTGCTTTCAGTTGCATGACGGGATTGCAATGTCTGCGCCCATTGAATAATTAAATAATGTCTAAAGTGACACATTTGTTTTCGTGGGTGTGTAAACGTCATTAGTATCGAAAAGTAAAATTAGTGTAAATGAATTAGCGATTGCTAGGCCATGTTTCCGTGTTCGTTCTTGACAAAACAGCGCAATTACTATTCTAATTTTGAATTTGTATAGTCAAGTACTTGAACTTGAAGTAGGCCTATTACTATTACTATTTCAGTATTACTATTAGTATTACTATTTGCTATTATTATTAAGGCCATTTCGGTTCAGTATTTGTTATTTTTCAAGTGACTTGTTCTTACTCTCTTACTCTTAGTTAGTCTATGACTGTCACTATGAGTATGAGTATGACTATGACTATGACTATGACTATGCTAGCTCCAGGAAACGGTATTGCTAGGGTTAGAATACCGATGTACCGGTGTATAGACGTTAGTCACACAGCCTGGTCGGGTTATGACTATGACTATGAGTATGGATACGGTATTTCCTAAACTGGCAATGCCGCTTTGGTAACGTCACCGTGTGTAACTGTGTTGTCTGGTGTCAACAAATGAGTCATTATAAAAAATGCACATTTGTGATTAGACCAATAAATTGTGCCATAAAAATTGTTATATTCTGATGTTATTTTAGGATTGTTATTTTCTGATTTAAAATAACATCAGAATGTAAAATTTTTTAGGGCGCAATTTATTGGTCTAATTTGGGATGATGTCATCAGCCGCGTCTTGGACTAATTTTATAGACCCCTTGCAGTCACATCCCGTTTTTACCAAGTGCTCGGATGCGCCGCCATGTTGGAAGCATAGTATGATAGTAAACAAGCGGAATGGAGGCATCTCTCACACACACGCACGCACACAGACACACACACAAACACTCACACCACTGACATCATTGCCTTG
>NW_014577663.1:57158-60188 GCF_000485595.1 Priapulus caudatus | reverse complement strand
TTCGGAAGGCGAGGAAAGCTAAGCCACAAGCCTAGTCAAAAGCTATGAACCATGTGTGACGTTCAAAGCTATACCTCCATAAAAAGAAGAGGTATGGAAACTAAGTAAAGTTTGAGTGAGAGGTGGATGTCCAACGCTAATTTAGATGTAATTTTTATCGAGTTGCACGTAATATATCATCGGTAAAATTAGGCAAGCAAATGTTGAATTTCACGTATTTTGGACTGTCATACTCCTCCTATATTATCTTACTCCTGATATAATCCATACTGTACAATTACAAGTAAACTCTCTCTCTCTCTCTCTCTAAACACTTTTTCATTCCACATTGTCAAGTGGTGAGACAAACAATTATGAATCAGTGCCTAAGGTCACAGAGTTGTTTTGATATATTTTAGAGGAAGAAGGTGGTATCACACAGGCTTACACGTGGGGATGGAATGAACATGGCATGTGCGGATCTGGAACAGAAGATGACGTTTTGATTCCGACAGTCATAGACACTTTCAAACACGATAGTGTTCATCTGATTGGTTGTGGAACTGGATGCTGTTTTGCTGCTGTTAATCAAAATTTGAAAAATTCCTGAAAAAATTCAGTAGCAATGGATTTGTATATCTGATACATTTTGTAATTCTATCAGATGTAAAGTGAACAGCAGTTATATTTAAATTATTTGTACAGATAATGCTATTTTAATAAATAATGCTATTTTAATAAATCATACAGCTGCATATTATTTATTATTTATGTAATTTGTTGACAGACTTTTAAGAAAATATTTTGATAGTAAATTCTTGAATTTCTTTACTAATGATTTTTCTGGTGTCATAAAAAGTACAAAAGCTTTTTTAATGCGTAATTTGCACCAGTTTAATTGCTAAGGAATATATACATATTAAATGAATGTTTTTTTTAGATTTACAATAGATTTAATAATATAAATATTATCACACTGAAGTATTTACATGCTAATGCTAATATGAATAATTACATTACACTGTTAATACATATTTACACAATAAAAAACACACTCACTTCGTTCATTCATGTGGCAGATAATACTCACACAACTACAGAATAATAACGTAATGATAAACTCTCTAGGCATTGGAGAATTTCTTCAAATTGTGCTTTCAACTTATGATATAAAACTGGCATAGTATACGGTATAAGATATACATAATCTGGTATTTAAGAAATAAATCCTCATCACCTCTGATGTAATCATAGCAAGTCTTGCAGCTTCAGTGCTATCTAGTGTATATCCAGACGCTGTTTGATAACGCATTGTCACCATGCCGAGGAAAGCCTTTGTTACATCTCAGTGCCATCTGGTGTGTAATATACGCATTTCAGAAGTCTTCATTGTCTCCGATGTCAAGGTAAACGTCGTAAGCTTCGCGATTGCAGCTCCCATCCTGCGTGAACACATACTTGTGGAATGTCCCATCGACGCAAATTGCTAAAATAGACAATATCGGCTTGACGTAAATGTCAATGGAGGAGGACAAACACATTCCAAAATCACATGGTAATATAAATACAATGACAGTAATTGTATAAATACATGCATGCAGTACATATAAAAAAATTTATGGAAATAGAAATCTAGTAATGTAATGTCTTATAAAACTATCACTTTTACAACAACGTACAACAAACAAACGATTTCTTACAATAACAATACATTAGTGCAGAGCATTTGTCAGAGAACAAGCACAACGAGACAGCGCAAGGGTAATTGCCTGCTGAATGCTAATGATGGCACTGACACCGTTCCGACATTACGAGACGGCTAAGAAAAACCGGCTCTACCTTGTCAGAAATTACACACTACTATTACAGCTAAGGACGCATGACAACGATTCAAGGTTAGTGGCCCGTGGATTATATGACAGCAGCATTGAAAGCCATGTCTTACCAATGAGAAGATGAACAATGAAAAGGGTGAGAAGGATGGGGAAGGGCATGGTATAACCTTTTTTGAACAATAATGTAAAAACACCCGTTTGTCATTTTAGCATAGATAGATAGATTCATAGATAGCCATGGAATTCTATAGCCATTCTTGCCAAAGAATGCCATGCCATTGTATATCTGGCACAGATTTCTTATTGTTTTCACACTACACCAATCTGCAACTTCTCCAAATTAACTTCATTGCACATTAATTTCTTTGATGCGTTATAATGCTTGTTACAACTTACATGCCCGTGAGTGTTGACTGTCACCAGCTACTACTGCTGAGAGGGTCTATGTCCCCCAGGGTACTGCCGGAACGTACCCTGATACTATCTAATATGCCAGACCGTACCTCGCCTACTCCACTAACGAGTCTAGGGAGTCGCCTACGCCTACACCCTAACCCTAACCATATCAGATAGTTACCAGGGTACATTCCGGTATAACGGACCGTACCCAGGGTACGTTCCGGCAGTACCCTGGGGGACATAGACCCTATGATCGTTACTACTGGACGCTGATCCATCCAACACGAACATTTTTAATATGAATTTTGTCTTATATACTTTCTTATGTACGTTCATTCGTATTCTCCACATAACATAAAATCGTCATGATATAAATATAGATCAAGAGCTAATAATACCTAGAGTGTACAACGGGAAAACGGGAAAATAGTGCTATTTCACGACTACATTATTCTACTTTGCCTGCGAGTCTAGAATAATTTCATGGTATTGCATTAAGCAGAATTCCTTGCTCTCTACAACAAGACCAACCGCTTGTCAATACGATACTCCTAGGCTGAGTGCTGAGTTCCAGGTGCTGGTTTATGTGGATTCAAAGCCGCGTGCGGCATGTGGGAGGGGAGGTTTAGGAGCCGATATCTCAGCCTAGGAGTATCGTATTGACAGGCGGTTGGTCTTGTTGTAGAGAGCAAGGAATTCTGAATGCAATACCATGAAATTATTCTAGACTCGCAGGCAAAGTAGAATAATGTAGTCGTGAAATAGCACTATTTTCCCGTTTTCCCGTTGTACACTCTAGGTATTATTAGCTCTTGAT
>NW_014577663.1:28681-52285 GCF_000485595.1 Priapulus caudatus | reverse complement strand
CCCAAAAAGTGAGATGAAATTGAATTTTCCCATCAATCCCCGTGAAAATCAATATCCCAACTCTCATAGGTCTATTCTATTTTGAACAAGTGCCACGGAGCGACAGCGCTCATCTAACGTCTACTGCGGTGACTCTGTGGTGGAGTGTGGGATTCTAGTAAACCTGTTAGTCCCAAATGTGTTCACTACATGCCGAAACAGTGGATGCACAGCGATGGTATCAGGAACCTTCTCAAAGGAATGTTTGTTGGGATCGTTATGAAAGTTGCACGAGATGGCGCGTACGTTTAAGTGTCTTCAGATTAAAAATGGAACTCCCATCGTACGTAGTAGCAACAACTATTTGCAAGACAGAATAGGTAAGCATCATCCATTTACCTACGCAAGCCTACAGGCTGCAATAGAGAGCTGCCACCTGTAACTAATTAACGCAGGCAAAAACTACACAGCCACCACTACATGCACTGGCAGTGGCCACTGGCAGTGGCATACGTTACATGTAAAATACTGACAGTACAGAATGCCATAAAATTATAGGATTAAGGAGCATAAACCTTCTTCACCAAATTTAGCTTTGAAATTTCACTGTGACATTGTAGCCTCGTACATCCAGGCATGTATAGATTCTACTAGCAAACCCGGCAGTCAATTCTTTCTAACAGACAGTAAACAAATCCATGTTTAACCCTCCTCTTGAGGGTCAAAAGGTTATCGACACTTACTCTTCGCATGTCAGCAGAAGGGACATTTCATGGTCCTTTCAATAAAGCCATAAAAAATGCTAGGTCACCGCTGAAACAAAAAGTTTTCAATCGCTCCGTCAGACCATGTCCTCAGAAAATGTCTAAAATCTGCCTGTGCCCATTGACCTTTGACCTGTGACCTCCAATTCGGCACAGTGATGGCTTTTCCTACCATGATGCTATACACCGACTATCACGAGCCTAGGTTGAGCCGTTAGATTGTGCCGCAATTCTGCATTTCCTCCCTATACCTTAAGTTAAGGAGTGAATGTTCCCTTTTTACACCTCTTGACCTTTGACCTTGACCCAGCTTCGACATCCCAACTCGTTTTGACGATCCCTCCCGATGTGCGAATATCGTGACCGTACGTCGAGCGGTTAAGATTGTGCCCAACTGTTGACAGACGGACGGACGGACGGCCGGACGATCGTGCGATTCTACAAGCTCCATCTGACTATGTCAGATGAGCTAATAAAGCAAGGATTTAACTTTCGTGAGCAGTGATAAGACTGGGGATTTTGAAAAAAAAATCGTATATGGGGAATGCGTCCAAAATAACCGTCTGAGTTTCAGTAAAATAATGTCATTCTTGGACGAGTTACCAGCCATTTTACAGTAGATGTATGTCACGTTCCATTTCTGTAATAAATATAATACATTAGGAAAGTATGAATAGCGATGACGGATTTGTAGATAAATATCCAGTATTTATTGTCTGTAAAATATTAAATTTTTCCCCATTTTCTTCCTGAAAGTAGGGGAGATGAAAGCCACCCACCCCAATAAGTGTGGGGGGGGGGATATACCACCATCCCCCCGCCATCTACGCCCCTGTCAGATGAACTCAAATTTGACTTTTTGATATGCATACAAATATTCATAATCATAATCTTTGTTAGCAGTACTCTACAGGCGCCGCCGAACGATTTTTCAAGTGGGGTGCTCAATTTGTTATGCTCAACATGTGGCACAGTGGCCAATGCAGGTTTTCGAGGAGGGTGGTAAGAAACAGGCGGGGGTATGCGGGTCCTCCCCTAGAAAATTTTGAAGCCCCCATTTTCCTCCTGAAAGTAGGGGGGGTTAATTGTACACGCCATCCCCCCCATGTCAATAAGTGGGGGGGGGGATGCATCCCCCCATCCCCCCCGCTATCTACGCCCCTGACTCCCGGTATATTGAATGAGCTGGCAATGTGAACAAATAGCTGCTACACCAGTTTAGAAAATGATTCATGATTCTTAAATGAGGCTCTGGGACAGCTAAGCAAGCTAAACACAGGCTACACTCTGAAAAACAAGGTATAGTACTTACTAGGGAATCAATGGCGACAAAGTACCAAAAAATGTAATAATTCCCCCAAATCATTGATTTATTAATGAAACACCAATAAGAGGGACTTAGTTTTGGACAAGGATTACCAGTTTAACAGGAGACTGCAAGTACAATATACATACTTAAGCAGGTAATCAATATTACCACATAATACCCCAGTTTTTGACAACATTTCTATGAGCGGAGTATTCACATCCACAGGGATAGACGAAAGCTGATTTTGCTATGGACAAGATTCTACGGCGACCAGACTTTCAGGTTCGGAAAAGGATCACGTCCATTTGAAAGTGACTGCCCTGTCTCCAATTGTGAGATCACTACGGAGAAAACCATGCTGTCAAAAAGCAAGTACATCCTCGCCGCACTACAACTAATAAAGTTCTGTTTTTTCATTCAATAAACAACGGAGAGATAATGCTTTTGTAGTATAAAACTGTAATACGTATAAATCTAATGACGCTATTGAAATTCATGCAAGCAACATTTTTGGTTGCGAACGTTGTTAATCTTGGATGTTGACATAATTGGCACATTAACCTACTTGATAGATGGGTTGGCATATTTAACAGTGTATGATATTCGCCAGGTGATGCAGTAGTATTTCACATAGAGGAGGACAACTTCACTATGCCTGATTCCGGTCAAAGGTTAAACTTTCAGCGATGGGTTTTCTTTCTAGCCGAGTCACCTCAAAATACACTGAAGGTAAACATTCTATGATAATAGATCTATCTGGGTTAATTGTTACTCAACCGTTCATTCATTCATTTCAGGTGCTGACTGGCACTTCTGTTCTGATCTCTCTCCCCCTTGTGTTATTGCCCTCTACACTGTTTTCGCCAGTGAAAGATCGCCACTCAACAGTGAAGATTGAAAACGTACAGCTGACGTTTCGCCTCCTATATCAGGAGGCTTTCTCAAAGCTGACTGACGATTATCAGTTTTGACCACCAGATGGTGTAGTGGTCAATAGCTTGGTCCACACGTGACTGAGCCTGTATCCCCCCTCGTCACGGTTGATGTTCGGGGTCTTGCGGATCCAGATGGCCTCCTTAATCCAATTCCTGATTTTGATTGGCTCGCGATCGATGATCTTCGAATTTTCCCAATCGATGGCATGATTGTCCTTCGCTATGTGGTCCGTGATTGCGGATTTGGTTATTTCGGTAGCCGAATGTTTTCGTTGGGCCCTTGTGAAAGATTAGGCAATGCATTGTCTACTTATCAAGATTTTCATTTTTACATAGATTTATTTAAATCGACATTTTCTTGCTACTTTATTTTGTTATTTGAAGCAACAAGCATTACTTTTTCCAGAACGAATATTGTGTTCATCTATTTGATGATATTTTATGCTCAACATGAGTTCTCCCCCATTCTACAGCATGCTCTGGTTGGGTAACAAGCAAACTCGAGTGCTAACATAAACGTACATTTATTTATCCATCAACATCCGTCCTGTTTTTATTTCACTCTGCCCATCAGATGAAGGACTTCAGCCAACTGAACAGTCAGTTTAACTGGACGGTCACCTATCGACTGGACTCCGACATCGTCTTCCGATACGGCACCATCGAACGCATACCAGTCTCCCAGCAACACGTCGCGACGTCATGGCACACGCCACCGTCGGCAACAGACGGACGCAATCGCAATAGGAAGCGGCTCGTGGCGTGGTTCGTATCAAACTGCCACACGGCGAGTAGAAGAGAGGAGTACGTCAGAGAGATGCGCAAGTACGTCCCCGTCGATGTCTACGGCAAGTGCGGCGACCTGTCATGCCCGCGCGCGAGCAATATCTGCGACCGACTCCTCGACAACAGCTACATGTTCACGCTAGCATTCGAGAACAGCCTGTGTCGCGACTATGTCACCGAGAAGCTGTTCCTCAGTCTGAAGCGCAACTCCGTTCTCGTTGTCATGGGCAACGCTAACTACTCGTGCATCGCCCCGCCCAATTCCTACATCGACGTCGCAGACTTTGCCTCGCCCAAAGACCTCGCCGACTACTTGGTGTATCTAAGGTAGAACGCTACTGCTTATGGCACATACCTGAAGTGGAAGGTCGACTGGAGGGTGAAGCAGCAAGACATGGTGAAGGCCAAGTTTAGGAATGTGTTTTGTGAGATGTGTGCGAAACTGAACAATCGTAACGAACCGGAGAAGGTCTACATGGACATGCAGAAATGGTGGATGAAGGGAGCAGAGTGCGATAACATGAAAACACACTTGGACGAAACTACAACTTTACCACACACTCAGAGAGTACCACAACTTTAACACACACTCCGAGAGTATCACAACTTTAACACACACTCAGAGAGTATCACATCTTTAACACACACTCAGAGTGCCTAGGAGTATCGTATTGACAAGCGGTTGGTCTTGTTGTAGAGAGCAAGGAATTCTGCTTAATGCAATACCATGAAATTATTCTAGACTCGCAGGCAAAGTAGAATAATGTAGTCGTGAAATAGCACTAGTTTGCCGTTTTTCCGTTGTACACTCTAGGTATTATTAGCTCTTGATATAGATGTATATTGTCATCAAAATACAATACACACAATGCGACTGAAATAAATGCTCCTGTTGTCATGGTCTGGTAAGTTAGTAGGTTGGCTGTGGTACAATCTATTTACTGCGGGGGAATTGGTATGTCTGGGAGCAAATCAAAACACAGTTCGTAAGGATTTAAACAGTAATCCCATCTATAATTTCAAAAAAGATTAGTTTAATTCGATAAATGCAGATGGGATGTTAGAGGCATTTAACCCTTTAATAACACATGCCTTGAGCACGTAATTTGTTGACACATATCACGTTCACAACCCTAATGTGAACGAGCAAAGTTGGTTCCATACCCTACGGGCATACAGAGGTTATCTGCTGCCTTGCCGGATTTATCTAGAGGATGGAAAGAGATCGGGGCAGAAGAGAAAACGTGACGGCAAGCAAGCAACTTGTGCGGGTGATACTAACAGATCTTTACTAACATAAATCCCAATTTGTCTCTGTCATTTGAAGCAACCGAAAAGCCGTTACAGGTGGTTGACATGGAAAATCCGGTTGATATTCAGTCGGACATACAGAATGTAAGTACATCTATCACCGTTGATGTTTGTGAACTAATAATATGTCCCCAAGCTTGGACTAAAAACTTCATATGAACATTTGCCGATTTCTGTTCAACTGCTTTTGGCAACATTTTGTTGTTATAACTTCACAGTGGCATTTTGGTATTGCCATAACGGTATATATATAACAGCACTCTAATACTGTCATTATAGCACGAATGGTCGTTGTCGTATTAGGTACTACCTATATGTACCCGAGGTAGTACAAGTCTGGTACACTTTGTGTATACATATATCATATTATATGTACCTCGGGTACATATATGTAGTACCTGGTACGACAATGACCCCTTCAGCGTCATTATAGTGTAGTAGCAGTCTGTTGTAGCATGTTGTAGTTGTATTCGATTATTAGTAGCATTTCGTAATTGCATTCTATTGCTGTCATTATGTTGTAGTTGCATTCTGTTTTTGCCATGCTGTTGCAGTTAAACTATTGTTGCCATATAATAACATTCTATTGTTGCTGTAATTGCATTCTACTGTTGCTAGCATCTCGTAATTACATTCTGTTTATATGATCGATCATGCTGTAGATGCCTAAAATTCTATCATTACCACCTATTAGCATTATATTGTTGTATGCCAGAAACAATTGACTCTATTAAAACCACAGAAATGCTAGAATACTGCCACAAAACCACAAACACTTCCTATACTGCACTCACTTTTGTATTACTTTGAAGATGAAAGATGGCAAATTGGAATTTTTGGCAAATTACATTACACAAATTCACTACTGCGTGTAAAAATATTCCGTGTATTTATGAGATTCCCTCAAGCAAAGTTAGCAAGAATATATCTGTGAACAACTAGCAGTAAGTGTTTGACGATTTCATGCTCTATATCATAATTGTTTTTGACGATGACGAACGTGAGAAACCATTTTTCATGCGAGATCAGTCTACTCGACTATAAATAGGTAACTCGTCATATGAGTAATCTTCCATAGGGTGCGAGTAGTAAAGATCGGCTGAATAAGAGGGTGGTTGTCCGACTTGACATAATGAATGGTTCAGCGCTTATGTAGGACACATGCCTTCCAGGGTTTATGGGCCACCACTCCTGCAGATATGCGCCTGCATTCATGCATGTAGGCGTGGAGAATTCGTCTGCCCGCTCTCTGATGCATACTTTCACGTGACCGTAACACTAAATGGAGGCAGTGATTTATCTAACTTGTCATCCTCAGCTTACTTAACATGTTCTAGACATTATCTCAGTTCATTTTCATTGGCGTATAGTCGATAAAATAAAACAAGCTGATGTTATTTTCTGATAAGGGGAAAAAATGTGTCTTTCTTGCTAGCAAACAAATCCAACTAAACACTTATACAGGTGGATATGTTAGGGTGTCAATTCAATTGATCTCTATTGATCTTCTTTGCTCATTAGGAATGCTAACCACTAACACCAGTGCACATTATTAGTGTCTTAACGATGTGATGAGAAAACAGCCTCATCACTGCAAGTGTCTATTCACAAAGGTACCTTAAAAATAAAAGTGAACGTTTATGCTGAATAACATTACCAAAACATGATTAGAATGTGTATTTAGAGGCGTCCACATAAGTTCATGATAGGTTTCGGGTACCGGCTTAATCAGATACATCTCGAAGCAAACAACTACAGACAAATGTTACTAACAAGTTGACGATAATCCATCGAAAAGCAAACATCCAAGCAATTCAGACCCTGCCAATTAATCTACTCTGATACATTCTAACTCAGCTGCTAAAGTAAGTAAGATTTTTCAAATTTGCAGCGTGTAGAATCAGCAGGAATGATCATAATTTAAGGAAGGGGTAGGTAATTCAACCTTCGCTCCAGTTAGGGTCAATTACTGTCTGCTCGTAATAAAGCAATAGTAATAAAGACATAGTTCATTGGCCTACGAGCCATAGTGCTATGCCCTACAAAGACATTAATCCGGTTCTGTGCAATGCCCCTCTTTGGATGGTGGCATGACCTGCCATGTTCTCTCTCATGCATACTCTCATATGAGTACCTTAATGGATCGTATAGAGTCGGCATTACCACCTGCCAGTAGTTCTGGTACGTGTACGTATCACTGGTATTTAGAACTCACGTGACTAAAGATCCCCACTGGGGTCCGGGTATTACAGACTTGTTCGTATGGCTTGTGCACTAAAAAATAGCTCTCTGCTTCGTTTTGGTGGCAGTGAAAGAATGCACAGGATGTCTGCTATTGTACAAGTACTTACTGATAAACCGAGCGGCTTATATCGTGCGTGATCTCCTAATTTTTTTTGCTGTTGGAAATGAAACAGTCAGTCATGTGACTCATGTCTCTAGAAGATAAATTATAGGCTAGTATATAAAAACTATAATGATGAAAACACGTCACCATGGCCAGTACGGACAGAATGCGTAATATTAACCATGTTCATTTTTCCAGACGTAAGAAGATCAGAAGGCTACCATGCCTTCACCGCCAATATGAGAAGCAGAAAGCTTCAGTTAGGTGTGCTGCTCACACTTACAGTGCTGTTTGCATGCAGCGCTTTCTACAAGATAGCCGATAACGTGACAGACTACATAAAGAACGGAGTCACGCGGATTGACAGAGGTGAGGGGTACCGCACTGATACCAGTGTGGTGTCCCCTCAGCCAGCCAGCCACAGTTCCCCACATGCACTCACCACATCAGCTACTCACCAGTACTTGAACAGGTAACTGTTAGTACCACACCATCACGCTGACAGGTAACTTTTACGCTGTGGCTATATGTCCGGCAGCCGGACACGGTCTTCGATTTCCTAAATGCCCGGCAGTTCCTAACCCTAACCCTTACTTACTTAAGATAACGCTGAAAATTAAAAACTGCCGGGCATTTATTTTAGGAAATTGAAGACCGTGCCCGGCAGCCGTCAGATATAATTATGCCGGCTGCCGGGCATATAGCCACTCTGTAACGTTTACTATTACATCAATACTGTTAGTTAACGGTAGGTTAGCGATCAGTTAAAGATAACTGCTAGCGAATAACATGCCAGTACTTTAGGAGGTAATTATTAGTACCATACTAGTGCTTTAACAAGTAAATGTTTGTACTACATCAGTAAATAAACTATGAAACAAACGAATCTATACGGATAAAAGGGAGGGCTCACACCTTAAACATGGTTTAATATTATATAAAAGCTATACATGTATATATATATTTAGGAGTGAATAAAAACATGTCTCTATTCACTCCCGGCAGTGGCGTAGACAGGTCCTCAGTTGTGGGGGGGATGATTTCGCTGTGTGTGATTGAAGAGTGTGCGCGAGTAGCGTATACCGCGAGCGCCTTGGCGCAAAGCCCTTAAGGGGTGGGGTCCAGGGGCCCGCCATAGGGCCCCTGGCAGGGTGCAGGGGCAGAGCCCTCGCCCGGAGTTCAGGGGGCGGAGCCCCCGGAAGCTCTTGGATTTTAGCAATTTAGAACCTTCAAGATGGCCGTTTTTGAGGTAATTGAAAAAAATTGATATTGTAAGTGCAATTTTGTGAATTCTAGGTTATTTTTTTTCTTTGATCCAAAGGTTTATAACGCACCCCCCCCCAACCACACCAACCGGTGGTGGATCAGAAGAAAATTTAGGGGGGCGATCATCGCGAGCTCCAAGGTCATGAAGCGCCCGGGGGGGGGGGGGGTCCCCTCCACTGTGTGGAATGTTAAATAGTTGCAATCTAAAAGCAATCTTTTGGACATTTTATCATAGATATCAAGATTTTCCTCCTTCAGGCGTGTCGCCTCGCTGTTTGGGGGGGGGGCCGGAGATTTTGTTGAAAGTAACACCTCTTTGATGCAATTTCCTGCACTATGAGGCAGCCACTATTAAACAATCTTCATCACAATACATCACTGTTGAGTTGAGTATTATTTACCTTTGGGGACACCAAGACTAAAACTTACTACCAAATCTGCTGATGTACATGTCCTCCCTGGGGTACCAGTGCAGACTTACCTAGGCTAAAATACCTTGCCCAGAAAATCTAGGGGGGGGCGACCGCCGTACTACCGACCCCCCGTGACGAACTCAGCACTGGAATCATCTCCTCTGAATTTTGCATAAAACGTATTTTTACTGAGAACGTTAAAACTGCAAAAGCACAATGAAAAAACAACCAGATTTGAACCAAAAGTGCATATTTTCCACCCTATACATATCGGGAATATACCTCCGGTCGGGTCTCAGCACCCCATCCCCCCCAAAAAAGTGAGATGAAATTGAATTTTCCCATCATCCCTGAAAATCAATTCCCAACTCTCATAGGTCTTTCTAATTTTGAACAAGTGCCACGGCGACAGCGCTCATCTAACGTCTACTGCGGTGACTCTGTGTGGAGTGGTGGGATTCAGTAAACCCTGTTAGTCCCAAATGTGTTCACATACATGCCGAACAGTGGAATGCACAGCGATGGTATCAGGAACCTTCTCAAAGGAATGTTTGTTGGGATCGTTATGAAAGTTGCACGAGATGGCGCGTACGTTTAAGTGTCTTCAGATTAAAAATGGAAACTCATCGTAGAGTAGCAACAACTATTTGCAAGACAGAATAGGTTAAGCATCATCCATTTACCTACGCAAGCCTACAGGCTGCAATAGAGAGCTGCCACCTGTAACTAATTAACGCAGGCAAAAACTACACAGCCACCACTACAGCCTGGCAGTGGCCACTGGCAGTGGCATACGTTACATGTAAATACTGACAGTACAGAATGCCATAGAAATTATAGGATTTAAGGAGCATAAACCTTCTTACCAAATTTAGCTTTTGAAATTTCACTGTGACATTGTAGCTCGTACATCCAGGCATGTATAGATTCTACTAGCAAACCGGCAGTCAATTCTTTCTAACAGACAGTAAACAAATCCATGTTTAACCCTCCTCTTGAGGTCAAAAGGTTATCCGACACTACTCTTCGCATGTCAGCAGAAGGACATTTCATGGTCCTTTCAATAAAGCCATAAATGCTAGGTCACCGCTGAAACAAAAGTTTTCAATCGCTCCGTCAGACCATGTCTCACGAAAATGTCTAAAATCTGCCTGTGCCCATTGACCTTTGACCTGTGACCTCCATTCGGCACAGTGATGGCTTTTCCTACCATGATGCTATACACCGACTATCACGAGCCTAGGTCGAGCCGTTAGATTGTGCCGCAATCTGGCATTTCCTCCCTATACCTTAAGTTAAGGAGTGAATGTTCCCCTTCTTTACACCTCTTGACCTTTGACCTTGACCCAGCTTCGACATCCCAACTCGTTTTGACGATCCTCCCCGATGTGCGAATATCGTCCGTACCCGTCGAGCGGTTAAGATTGTGCCCAACTGTTGACAGACGGAGACGGACGGCCGGACGATCGTGCGATTCTACAAGCTCCATCTGACTATGTCAGATGAGCTAATAAAGCAAGATTTAACTTTCGTGAGCAGTGATAAGACTGGGGATTTTGAAAAAAATCGTATATGGGGAATGCGTCCAAATAACCGTCTGAGTTTCAGTAAAATATGTCTTCTTGGAACGAGTTACAGCCATTTTACAGTAGATGTATGTCACGTTCCATTTCTGTATAATATATACATTAGGAAAGTATGAATAGCCGATGACGGATTTGTAATAATATCCAGTATTTATGTCCTGTAAAATATAATTTTTCCCCATTTTCTTCTGAAGTAGGGGGAGATGAAAGCCACCCACCCCAACTAGTGTGGGGGGGGGGATATACCACCATCCCCCCCGCCATCTACGCCCCTGTCAGATGAACTCAAATTTGACTTTTGTATATGCATACAATTCATATCATAATCTTTGTTAGCCAGTACTCTACAGGCCGCCGCAACGATTTTTCAAGTGGGGTGCTCAATTTGTTATGCTCGACAGTGGCCAATGCAGGTTTTCGAGGAGGGTGGTAAGAAACAGGCGGGGTATGCGGTCCTCCCTAGAAATTTGAAGCCCCCATTTTCCTCCTGAAAGAGGGGGGATAATGTACACGCCATCCCCCCATGTCAATAAGTGGGGGGGGGATGCATCCCCCCATCCCCCCCGCTATCTACGCCCTGACTCCCGGTATATTGAATGAGCTGGCAATGTGAACAAATAGCTGCTACACCAGTTTAGAAAATGATTCATGATTCTTAAATGAGGCTCTGGACAGCTAAGCAAGCTAAACACAGGCTACACTCTGAAAACAAGGTATAGTACTTACTAGGGTCAATGGCGACAAAGTACCAAAAATGTAATAATTCCCCCAAATCATTGATTATTAATGAAACACCAATAAGAGGGACTGTTTTGGACAAGGATTACCAGTTAACAGGAGACTGCAAGTACAATATACATACTTAAGCAGGTAATCATATTACCACTATACCAGTTTTGACAACTTTCTATGGCGGGATATTCACATCCACAGGGATAGACGAAAGCTGATTTGCTATGGACAAGTTCTACGGCGACCAGACTTTCAGGTTCGGAAAAGGATCACGTCCATTGAAAGTGACTGCCTGTCTCCAATGTTGAGATCACTACGGAGAAAACCATGCTGTCAAAAGCAAGTACATCCTCGCCGCACTACAACTAATAGTTCTGTTTTTTCATTCAATAAACAACGGAGAGATAATGCTTTTGTAGTATAAAACTGTAATACGTATAAATCTAATGACGCTATTGAAATTCATGCCAAGCAACATTTTTGGTTGCGAACGTTGTTATCTTGGATGTTGACATAATTGGACATTAACCTACTTGATAGATGGGTTGGCATATTTAACAGTGTTGATATTCGCCAGGTGATGCAGTAGTATTTCACATAGAGGAGGACAACTTCACTATGCCTGTTCCGGTCAAAGGTTAAACTTTCAGCGATGGGTTTCTTTCTAGCCGAGTCACCTCAAAATACACTGAAGGTAACATTCTATGATAATAGATCATCTGGGTTAATGTTACTCAACCGTTCATTCATTTCAGGTGCTGACTGGCACTTCTGTTCTGATCTCTCTCCCCCTTGTTGTTATTGCCCTCTACACTGTTTTCGCCAGTGAAAGATCGCCACTCAACATGAGATTGAAAACGTACAGCTGACGTTTCGCCTCCTATATCAGGAGGCTTTCTCAAAGCTGACTGACGATTATCGTTTTGACCACCAGATGGTGTAGTCGGTCAATAGCGGTCCACACGTGACTGAGCTGTATCCCCCTCGTCACGGTTGATGTTCGGGGTCTTGCGGATCCAGATGGCCTCTTAATCCAATTCCTGATTTTGATTGGCTCGCGATCGATGATCTTCGATTTTCCCAATCGATGGCATGATTGTCCTTCGCTATGTGGTCCGTGATTGCGCGATTTGGTTATTTCGGTAGCCGATGTTTTCGTTGGGCCCTTGTGAAAGTTAGGCAATGCATTGTCTACTTATCAAGATTCATTTTTAATAGATTTATTTAAATCGACTTTTCTTGCTACTTTATTTTGTTATTTGAGCAAACAAGCATTACTTTTCCAGAACGATATTGTGTTCATCTATTTGATGATATTTTATGCTCAACATGAGTTCTCCCCATTCTACAGCATGCTCTGGTTGGGTAACAAGCAAACTCGAGTGCCTAACTAAACGTACTTTATTTATCCATCAACATCCGTCCTGTTTTATTCACTCTGCCCATCAGATGAAGGACTTCAGCCAACTGAACAGTCAGTTTAACTGGACGGTCACCTATCGACTGGACTCCGACATCGTCTCCGATACGGCACCATCGAACGCATACCAGTCTCCGCACACACGTCGCGACGTCATGGCACACGCCACCGTCGGCAAACAGAGACGCCAATCGCAATAGGAAGCGGCTCGTGGCGTGGTTCGTATCAACTGCCACACGGCGAGTAGAAGAGAGGAGTAACGTCAGAGATGCGCAAGTACAGTCCCCGTCGATGTCTACGGCAAGTGCGGCGACCTGTCATGCCCGCGCCGAGCAATATCTGCGACCACTCCTCGGACAACAGCTACATGTTCACGCTAGCATTCGAGAACAGCCGTGTCGCGACTATGTACCGAGAAGCTGTTCCTCAGTCTGAAGCGGCAACTCCGTTCCGTTGTCATGGGCAACGCTAACTACCGTGCATCGCCCGCCCATTCCTACATCGACGTCGCGACTTTGCCTCGCCCAAAGACCTCGCCGACTACTTGGTGTATCTAAGGAAGAACCGCTACTGCTTATGGCACATACCTGAAGTGGAAGTCGACTGGAGGGTGAAGCAGCAAGACATGTGAAGGCCAAGTTTAGGAATGTGTTTTGTGAGATGTGGTGCGAAACTGAACAATCGTAACGAACCGGAGAAGGTCTACATGGACATGCAGAAATGGTGGATGAAGGAGCAGAGTGCGATAACATGAAAACACACTTGGACGAAACTACAACTTTACCACACACTCAGAGAGTACCACAACTTTAACCACACTCCGAGAGTATCACAACTTTACACACACTCAGAGAGTATCACTTTACACACCTCAGAGTATCACATCTTTAACCACACTCAGAGAGTATCACATCTTTAACACACCTCAGAGAGTATCACATCTTTAACACACACTCAGAGAGTATCACAACTTTAACACACCCAGAGAGTATCACATCTTTAACACACTCAGAGTATCACATCTTTAACACACACTCAGAGAGTATCAAACTTTAACCACACACTCAGAGAGTTCACTCTTTACACCACTCAGAGAGTATCACATCTTTAACACACACTCAGAGAGTATCACATCTTTAACACACACTCAGAGAGTATCACATCTTTAACACACACTCAGAGAGTATCACATCTTTAACACACACTTAGACAGCACCACAACTTTAACACGCACTCAGAAAGTACCACATCTTTAACACACACTCAGACAGTACCACTACTTTAACACACACTCAGACAGTGCCATAACCTTACCAACTCCTTTATTAAGGACATACGATATTAAATTAAAAATAAACCTGATACTACACATGACTATTTGGGTAAATTAGGACTCACCATACACACAGTTCGTGGAGGGGCCAAATGCACACACACATGCACATTCTGCTGCTACTGTGAAGTTGGCCAGGCCCCACTGAGACTCGACATACTGACCAAGAAATCCCATCTTCTGAAACCTGCCAACAAAAAACGAGGTGAAGTTAATGCAATGTAATTCAATACATGAATGCATGCATGCAATGTCGTTCAATACAATAACAGGATGTACCTTCAACTAAGTACATAACTGCAACTGATGTATACACGAAAGTACTTATTTTAAACTCATACTTGTATAATTTATAGCTTAGGTGTCTGCGTGAATTTATACTACATGAATTTGTGGAGCGACACATACTTATACAATTATAGCTAATGTCTATCTGCATGCATGTAAGGCGGATGAATATTTGGATACACAACTATAGCTTGATCACCAACTCTGTGCGCTTAAAGTGTGGGATAGATCTGTGGAGAAATATATGTTTATATGATAGCTATTGCTACTTTGTTGGAGGTATTAATATGGGGATCCTTACGTTGAGCGTCGGTTCAGACTGCTGTCTTTCAGAGCGAAAATGTGAACAGTTCCTTTATCACTAGAAGAGCACAGATACGCTGAGTCGTGACTGAAGTTGATGCTGAAACACATCATGTTTGAGAATAACGTCTACTTACACTTACAGATGACGTAGTGTATACTATATACTTACAAAAGGTGCTCAATAATAATAACACATTTACACACTATATGTTCATTCTTAAACAATTGTAATTACACAAACCGACTTTCTATACTATATCACTCTCTTTATCGAAAATAGGTTTGGAAAACAAACGTAATTACTGGAGTAACTTTGCATGTTCAAATTTTATGTTAATACAGTGTTGTGAGTAATAGAAACACATACCAGTAGAGTGTGGCTGGATCTGCACCTCTCCTCAGTTCTGCTAGTTGTACTCTCTTTGTCGTGTCAAACACCCTGATTAAGGTACCCTGAAATGCCCGCAGTCAGTTAAACAACATACCATAAATTACAATTAATCTGGTCAATTCAACACTGGAACAGGGACACGAAACTGTAACAACCAACCGGGGCGCTATACAGCTTACCCTGAAACGGAGCCACCTCGTTGAGACATCAATTACCCTGATACTCCAGATTATTTTACATTTAATAAAATACACCAGCATACCATTACTCACCTGGCACGAATAAACAGGATGTTTCATGATATAGTTTCTCTCTTAATATATTATATTCGCTGCAGTGATTTACCTTTCGCGATGCTGTTGCCACCATGCTACCTTGTTGGTTTATGGCAATGCATGCCAACTCCCCCTGGTGGGCTTTTATCGTAACAGGTGAGGTGGAAATATCTGGTTCCAGTAGGTTTAAGTCAACTAGTTGTAGACTGCCAGACTTGTGGGCCGGAAATACCATCAGTGGTTTCTCTGAGCTGGGGCATACTTCACATAATCCTAGATGCAACATGAATGACAATTTCTTACTAATACTATACAATCTTATTGAATTTCGATCCTTCCTTCGATTTTCCCTGATCTTTACACTGAGATTGTATAAGTGCTAAAAGTGACATGAAACTTGTAGTGCTCACTAACCTCGCGGGTTGTCTCGTGTGTCCAGAGTCAACATTCGCTGGGGCACATTGGGGAAGGAGAAAACGTGGATCTGATTCCTAAGCACCACCACGATTCGATCTCGCCTTAGTCTCACGCCAACCACCGGTAGCGTGAAGGTCAACTCGAGGACAAACCTCTTCTCAAGGTCATCCCAAATAAGGACTGAACATAGAAACAATAGATTACAAATTATTTTCTAGGAATTTATACTGGCAGCATTACCTCTACATGTATAAGTTTCAAAAAAAGGAATGATAAATGCAATAAACCAGGCTAATTGTTAGTTGTAAACAGTTGTAAACAAATCTAATTATAACAATACTATCTATAACAATTAAGTCATCGCATGCGATGTTGGATAATATCACTAATTTAAATTTTTTTTAACATTAATCATAAAATACATAAATAACGAGAACTACCACACAGTTTATGCATATAATATACACAATATATACGATATACACACGACATACACAAAATATACTTATATATGAAATAGGTTTTACACTTGTAACATATATATGCACATTATTACCTGTGTTCTCTGCATATTTCGGCAAGGCTCCACCTCCCACTATTGCAATTAGGTTTGTTCTATGGAGCATTTCAACAGTGCCTAAACTGCCAACCGTCTCAACAGCTGTAATATGTTAAACCAAACTGAGTACATGGTAATGAAAGACTAATATTGTCTATCGTATGACGGTCAAGTCTACATTAAGAAGCTGTCCTACTCCCATACTCGATCTTACTCTTAGTACGGCTCATAGGGTCTATGTCCCCCAGGGTACTGCCGGAACATACCCTGGGTACGGTCCGGTATACAGGAACGTACCCTGGTCACTATTTGATATGGTTAGGGTTAGGGTTTGGGTTAGGGTTAGGGTTAGGCAGTAGGCATAGGCGACTCCCTAAACTCGTTAGTGGAGTAGGCGAGGTACGGTCCGGCATATTAGATAGTACCAGGGCAGGTTACGTTCCGGCAGTACCTTGGGGGACATAGACCCTTTCAGCCTTAGTACGCAGGGTCGCATACGCATCTGGGGCCATTGCCAGAATAGTTACAGCATTATAACTAAATTTCAAAAAAAGAGTTGCACAAAAGCTATGACATTCCAGCCTTATGATAGTCATAAGTATGTAGTTTGTTTCTTGTCAATGACAGTGACAAAATTACTGCAATTATAAGATTTAGGGGTGCATATAGACAACATGAAGACATTTTATATTAATACTAGCTGCGGGTACCCGCTGCGCTGGGTAAAATCGTGCTACTAATTCATAGTACTATAATAATGGGACAGCATAGGAACATTGGGTAAAAATCGACAATAACATTGCAGACAATATTAATATTTAGAAATGAGTGTAATAAGATAATAAGCATGGGAAAAACGAAAGAACTGTTACGTATGACATTTATATGACAGCACAACCGAACTTAGAACCCCTGGGACATAATAGTAATATGGTGTAAATGACAAAAAGTTATTATAAGAGCATGTAGGAATGGGTTGGACTTTTCATTTGAAAGCTTCTTGATAAAGAATGTTTTTCGTCTTATTCTCTGGTGCAAATATGTAGAGATTCCTGGCGTCTCCAACTCTTGAGCTCCCCACGTACAGCTATCCATTGTGAGATCGTAGCATGAATAAAAGGAATATAGTATCAGGAGCTAATAATGACAAATTTGTCATTATTAGCTGCTCATAGTATAGATAGAGACACGCAACCATGCACATCGAAATAAAGAAATTTTCCTACTGCATCAGAAACTGCATAGCTTTCGAATGGTACAATGCATTCTGAGATCGCATCTGAACTGAAACTCTGAGCTGAGTGAGTAGTACCTCTGAACTGGTGAAACTGGTGCTGGTTGTGGTGTGTTTTAGTATTGGTTTCGGTTTCACAATACCAGCAGCCGGATGAGGTGAGGGAATCGATTTTTCTCTGTGTGGCAGCACTGTACAGTCAGTGCTGACATTGTGTGAAGTTTGACAAATTGACGGGTTTTCACGGATTTTTCGGTGAGTTTGACGGTTTGACAGGTTTTTTTCATCTAGGAACACTCCCCGGGTATAAGAGATGGCCCTGTGAAAATTGCATCCAGATCGCTTGGGCGGTTTGGCCGCCTATAGGGAAGATACATACATACATACATACATAGATACATACGAACTCAAATATATATTAGATTATAGGCCTATTGTAAATATTTCTGACAATATGTGCTGTTACTACTACTAGTAGTACTACTTGTATACAGTTAAACCTCGATTATCCGAACGAGACGGGCGGGGAGTATTTTGTTCGGATAACTGATTGTTCGGATAACTGACCTGATCGCTGATTTAACTGATCTATTCACGCGACCTTGAGATCTTGTTCGGATAATTGATGTTCGGATAACCGAGGTTTGACTGTACTGTGACATTACCAATGTCTAAAAACACATCCTACATTTGTGCATGGCATATATATACTTACCTAGCCTCTTTTTCTCAACCAGTGGTTCCACATTAAAAATTCTCATACCAGTCTCCATAGCACATGTAAAGCAACCTATGTAAAGGGGAAACGAATGATACCAGCCAATTAGTTGCATAAATGTGATTAAATTACAACACAAGTAATTAAGCATAACATGAACACTGAATTGTTCCCATTGAATTATTTTATTTATACTGTACCATACGGCATGCTGCGTATAACATCAGTGTCATCACAGGCACTTGGAGCGTTTCAATAAAATATAATGCTAAATAAATACGAAATCTATTTTCTACCAAAGTCTTAATGATTCTCTACTCTCTTTCACCTATTATTACCGACAATTTCCTGTAAATACCGTCCAAATGCTCATCTGCAACACACACTGGCTGCCGCATGCTAGCTGCTGCACACTGACACCACAGGCACTTGGAGCGTTTCAATAAAAGATAATGCTAAATAAATACGAAATCTATTTACTACCAAAGTCTTAATGTTTCACTACTCTCTTTCACCTATTATTGCCGACAATTTCCTGTAAATGCCGTCCAAATGCTCATCTGCAACACACGCTGGCTGCCGCACGCTAGCTGCTGCACACTGACACATAATATATTCTAGACTTAGCCTCCCTAGTCTGAAATTTGCATCCTCATATTCCGCCTTATTATTATTAAAAATCATGACTTGAGACTTGTCTTCGCCGTATATCATTTTGCAGTCTTCTGCAAAGCCTGCCGTCACATCTAGTAATTCCTGCAGTTCCCTTTTATTGTCTGCTATCAAGACCACATCATCAGCATACAGCATCCCTGTGGTTCTTTCCCTCCCTACACCTAGTTCTTCATTTTTCCTTTCTAATCTATGAGATAGCTCTCTTATATCTATGGCAAAGAGCAAAAGTAGTAGTTTCCTTCTATCTATCCAGTCGTATGCTTTTTAAAGTCTAGGAAAGCCACATATAGGGTTGATTTCCTGTATTTTGCCCTCTGTATGCTTTGGATCAAAATATAAATGTTGTCACTAGCTTGCGCATCTGTCCCTTCTAAAGCCATTTTGGAGTTCCCCTAGAAATCCGGAGTCTTCCAGCAAGTTTTTTAGGCGAGTCCTAAGGATTCCTGAGAATATTTTACCCACATTACTAGTTAGTGCTATTGGTCTGTAGTTTTTTAAGTTTTCTATCCAGGTTTTTTCCTTTGAAGACTAGCGTGACTCTGCTATTTTTCCAGCTTTCCGGGAATACTTCGCTCTCTAAAATCTTGTTGAATATTTAAGCTTTCCACTAATGTTTTCCCACCATGCTTTATGAATTTATTTGGGATATCATCCCACCCACATGCCTTTTCCGGCTTTGCCACCTTTATCCTACCTATAACGCCTTCTATGGTTACGCTATTTGTTAAGTCTGCCGCTTTATCCATTTGGAAGTATACTTCCCTGTTTTGTAAATTTTTGTCAGCCAGGCACGCTCCTTTATCTTCATTTGCCTCTTTCCAATGTTTTGTCATTTCCACTATCGTTTTTTTTTTTTTCATAGCTGAGTTTGTCTCCTCCATTCCTGACCATGTTCCAAAAGAGTTTCGCACTCGCCGTCCCTGCACTTCTGATCGACTCTATCTGGTTTTCTTCAAACTTCGCTCGTTTTTTCTCAATTATGTATTTTGCTTTATCTTTGGACTCCTCATACACTTGCCTAGTTAGTCTTAATTCCTCTTCGTTTACTTGTTCCCCTTCGAATTCTAGTTTTCGTATTTTTCTGTACCTTTCTGTTGGCCTCCTGTCTCTCTTGTCTCGCGCTTCTACAGCTTTGGTCAAACCAAGGTCTATCCTTCCTCACCCCTGCTTTTGTCCATAGCTTTTGTTCTCGCCTCTGTGAGGGCCTTCAGCGCCCTTCACTATAGACCTCTCCAATGTTGCAGCATCCTCATAGGGCGAGCATTTTGTCATTACTTTATTTAGGTTCCTTTCACATTCCCTTTGGAAGGCTCCCCAATCGGCATCTCTGGTTTTCCATGATTTCTTTATACTATAGTGAAATCTCTGATGCTATCGTTCTTAAATACCTTTAGTACCAGGGTGATTACTAGAGGGAAATGGTCTGTAGTTATGTCTACTTGCCCTTCGTCATAAATGTCTATCTTTTTATTTTTTTATATAATTATGGTTCCAACTTTCTATTCACAAGTGCATAGTCTACCACAGATTTGAGGTTGTTTCGACTCCAGGTATATTTGCCCTTACATCTTTCATCCTCGTTTAATATTTTTACCCCAGAGGTCTCTGTGAAATCCAATAGCAGTTGCCCATTTCTATTTATACTACTACTACTAGTACTGGTCATAGGGTCTATGTCCCCCCGGGTACTGCCGGAACGTACCCTGGGTACGGTCTGGTATACCGGAACGTACCCTGGTAACTATCTGATATGGTTAGGGTTAGGGTTAGGGAGTAGGTGTAGGCAACTTCATAGCTCTAGTACTATAGCCCACGTACAGTTGCCGCTGGGCTATAGCATCAGCCATTACGAGTGCTCGGGACCAACTTAGTCGCGTTAATTCTCGGCTATAAAACGTCTGTGGTAGGCAATTAATGCCTCTTGTCCGAAGTAAATATGTCTTAAGTTACAACCGCTACTGTTATGTCCTCGCACCTCGGTTCTATGCCCGGCTCACGGCCTTAGTAAAGGACTAATATTCAATAGCTTGTCGTATAATCATCCATCTTATATTTCTCTGGTAGAACCGGGTGGCGGCGCCACCGTACAGCGGTAACTATTACTCTATTGAAAACCTAATACATTTACAGCTACTAAAATTTAACCTCTAACTATCGTTGCAATGGTATACTTGCGGTTTTTCTTGTGAACGAACATTCGATTTGCGAACTTCAAACGGCCATTTCTGGCAGCGCTGCAGCAGCGCCAGTCAGCGGGAACTATGTATTTCCGCACGTGGAGGGGTGGGCGGGATGGGTTGGTTGTGGACAAAAACATTGTTCTTGTCAAGTAACAAATTAAGCGATCAAAAAAGATTGTAATATTAGTTTTGTCATGAAAGATGAAAGATGACCGGCAGGCAAGTAGTATCAGTGCGCGCGCAAATACGCAGATACATTTGAGGGCCGTAGCACAGGAACATCACGGGAAATTATCGCGCGTAGCAATGGTGAGAAACAGTCGGAAACGGGCGAGTAGTGTCGCTTAAACGCTGTTTTTTCCATACTTCCTGTAAAGTGACATAATGTTTCTCGGTGGAAATGAACAAACAACACCTTCAAGAACACCCCTGTCGATTTTAAAAGGCCTACCCCCCCCATTTACGAAAATGACATAGGTCTCAATCTGGACATCATCTCTATCCTTGAACCGGCAAGGGCTCGCAGGCTATAGTACTAGAGCTAGCGACTCCCTAGACTTGTTAGTGGAGTAGGCGAGGTACAGTCCGGCATATTAGATAGTACCAGAGGCGTGTTCAACAGAGCGAACGCTCGATGATGCGAACGCTCGCTGCACGAACGCAGCGCCTCGTGAACGACACACGAGCACTCGCTGTGCGCTGGCTTTATCCAAGATGGCGGCCCCCATGGAGGGTCACTCAGCAGATTTTAATCGCGAGATTTTAATGTCTTCGAACAAGTACTGTTAAACGAATTAGCAGACGAAATTGATACGAATTGAATTTAGAAGTAAATGAATGAATGAAAAATGAAATGAAGTTGAAATAGATTGCAAATTGAAGTCAGAAATGGTAGATTCGCATTTGCCAGATTGCCCGTCACCATCTTGAAAACAACTCGCGCGCTGCGCGAACAGCCTCTGCACAGGGACTTGGAACGTCTCAATAAAAAAAATAGTGTTAAATAAACACGAAATGTACTAGTCTTAATGTTTCTCTACTCTATTTCGCCTATAATCACCTGTAAATGCCAGTCAAATGCTCATCTGCAACACACAAGTACACCGCACGCCCGCCATGTGCACAAACAACATGAATAAGAGAGCAGGTAGGAAAGCGTGATCGCGAAATTCGCTCGACGCTCGCTTCATTTCACACGATCACAGAACGAAAACACATCCAACAGCTCCCATCTTGGTATCTATGTGTACACAAATGTTTACTTGTTCGAATTATAACTCTGGCCTTTGTTCTTACCTACTCCCGCCAGAGATATCTTGTGAAATCCTGCAGGAAATGTTCTCTCCGTGAAAATGTAAAGAGGACGAGATGTCTGTTTATACACGAGTAATGGAGCGCATTGCATGCCGGGATGAGCTGCTGCCGGCCTCCGAGCTCCATTTCGAGGCTCGCCAAGCCAAGCACAATGCGCGCAGGAACGACGTCTCGCACACACTACAGTGATCGATCGAAAGTCGCGCCGTTAGGTTTCGGATGATACGTCCTCTTTACATTTTCACGGAGAGAACATTTCCTGCAGGATTTCACGAGATATCTCTGGCGGGAGTAGGTAAGAAAAAAGGCCAGAGTTATAATTCGAACAAGTGAACATTTGTGTACACATAGATACCAAGATGGGAGCTGTTGGATGTGTTTTCGTTCTGTGATTGTGTGAAATAAAGCGAGCGTCGAGCGAATTTCGCAATCACGCTTTCCTACCTGCTCTCTTATTCATGTTGTTTGTGCACATGGCGAGCGTGCGGTGTACTTGTGTGTTGCAGATGAACATTTGACCGACATTTACAGGTGATTATAGGCGAAATAGAGTAGAGAAACATTAAAACTTTGGTACATTTTGTGTTTATTTACCATTAATTTTTTTATTGAGACGTTCCAAGTGCGTGTGAGCCTCTGGAGCTTGCGAGCGCAGTGTCGTTCAGAAGGCATTCGCTCTCCTGAACACGCCTCAACGTACGTTCCGGTATACCGGACCGTACCCAGGGTACGTTCCGGCAGTACCCTGGGGGACATAGACCCTCTCAGCACTAGTACTACTACTACTACTAGTACGTTGGCATAATCATCAGTATGTTGATGGTGGCCAATATAGCGTAGAAGTAGAAGAAGTACTAGTACTACTGCTGATAGAGTCTATGTCCCCCAGGGTACTGCCGGAACGTACCCTGGGTACGGTCCGGTATACCGGAACGTACCCTGGTACTAAATACTACTATCTAATATGCCGGACCGTACCTCGCCTACTCCACTAACGAGTCTAGGGAGTCGCCTACGCCCACTCACTAACCCTAACTCTAAGTAATTCCTAACCATAACTTCGCTC
>NW_014577663.1:22391-25109 GCF_000485595.1 Priapulus caudatus | reverse complement strand
GTAGTGTCATGGCTCTTTCATAAGTATAACCGGTAGGTCCAGATGTGAACAAAGTTTTGCACTTCTGTCGTTGACCTGTCCTCAATAAAATGTCTGATATCTGTTTCCCATGCCTTTGACCTGGTGACTCCAATTTTCTGGTGTGGCCGGTTCCGTACCATCATACCTACTCGATTTAAAGAGCGTTGTCAAGGCGTTGAGATGGTCTGTGCCACTGATTCCGTATTGTCCTCAGATATCTTAGAGTTTAAGGGAATATTACGACCTGGCATGTGACCATCTTGTGCCTTTGCCCTGACGCCAAATTCAATCCCGAGTGGCCTGTTTCCGACGCTGATAACCCGACCATGTTTGCCACTGAGCAGAAAAGCTGTAGGGCTGCCAGGGCTATGCTTCTAAGCTGCGGCCCGCCAGCAAAGCTGTAGCGCCGCCCTGTTTTGGGAGGAACATCCATACGCCAGTAATGGAGACACGTCATATGTTTCTGGTGCCATTATGTTATAATTAGGTTGATTATCAATGTCCATACTATCCCTCTGTTTTTCCTTTCTCTCGTCGGATGACTGTTTATGCTTCGTTGCCGGGGGCTCACAATTAAGGAAACACCACATCGTTGTTATAAATTATGTAGCTCCTTGGTAACTACGACTTTCCACTTTGACAGCAGAGAGACAGACTGGTAGTCTGGTACACATCGGGGACTTCTATGGGGGTCTGGGGGCCAGAACATTTGTGAAAATTATAAGCTCTGAGATGCAATCTAGAGCCATTTCAGGGTACTCCAATAGCTTACAACTAGCAACACTTTTTGGTGGAAAAAGAAAAAATTATGTAAAATTTACCTACTGTAAAATTATGATGGGCACTGGGGAATTCCGTCTGTGTTGAGTGTGTCCGAAGTAAATGTATTTTGTAGACATACAAGCTCTTACGTAGGGAAGCTTTTATTTAGCTACACCCTGTATAAATGTATATAGTTTTTCCAAACGTTAAAAACAATATGACATGGTTAAACCTGAGTGGTGCAACGAGGCTGTACTGCTGTTTGCCTGACTAGTAAGTCAGGCCCGTAGCCAGCTTTCTATTGGGGGGGGGTTCGTTTTTCAATGTTGGCAATTTGCTCGGCAGGGGCGTGTACAGGATTTCTACCAGGGGGGTCTAACCGTAACCCATAGTTGCGAGCACGCGAAGGGGGGGTCTGGGAGAAAATTTTTAAAATTACACCCCCTCAGATGCGTTTTCTGCGCGAGCAAGGGGGGGTCCGGACTCCCTGGACCCCCCCTGTACACGCCCCTGCTCGGGCTCGAAGCGACCAGGCGAGGGAGCCAAGCGACCGAGCGGGGGGGAGGGTGGGGAGGGGGGTGTTCACTGTTCACCCTCCCGCACGATTTTTTTTTGAAAATTTGCAAGAATTTCACCTCAGGTCGCTCCATTTTAGTGTAATAATTGCAAAATCTCCAATTTTTTGGCTTGGGGGAGGGGTTCTGGGGGGGGTTCGTTCGAGCCCCCCGAACCCCCCCTGGCTACGGGCCTGGTACATGTACTCAAAAGTGGCTCAAATACCATCTCCTGCAATCTACATTTTAAAAAAATTCTGGGGGAGGACCCCCATACCCCCACCTGTTGTTTACCCCTCCTGTTATATATCTTGGTAGCAGAGAACAACGAACAAAAATGTCGCCTTTATGCATGGTGCCCAAAACAGAGATTGCAGAGCTGCGAGGTGGGAGAGCGTAGGGTGTGGAGAGGGAAGCGGAGGAACCATTAACATTTCAAGTCATCCACTATTTTGCGCAGTTCGCTGTTTTTGGCCCCCCTGTTAAAAAATCCTGGCTACGCGGCTGTCGCCACTGGTCTAGGACCTCCTGGTTAGTGACTCTATACTACCAGCGTATCTGCATGATGGATCGTAGAGAACGCTGGTGGAACTGTTCCAGTTGTTTGATATGACGTCGATATAGTGTCCAGGTTTCACAACCGTACAGGAGGGTGGTATAAGGACCACAGCATTATAGATTTTGAGCTTTGTACATAGACGGATTATTCTCTGTAGCAACACCTTAACACACAGTCTCCCAAGTGACTGGCTGGCTTTCTGGACGGACTTGCGGCCCCGGTTTTTGCGCGCAGCGCACAGCTCGCGGCAGAGCCGCGCCCCAACAGCGAATACACCGCCCCCTTTTTGTCCACTTAGACAGATACCTTAGACAGGGGTCTGAAAACGCACTCCGCGAAAACTGGGCGCAATCCAACCGACATTTCGGGATGGACGGCTTGAGGCCATCTCCAAACGATACCTAAACTTTTTTTGGAGTGGCGCGCCTCATGGCTAAGACGTAGTGGCTCCTACAAGAAAATTCCAGAAATGCTGTCAATCAGCGATGACGCGCTCGCTCATTGGCCGCTACGCGATGACAGGCACTACTGCCGAGTATAGTGTTATGTCTATCACAGAGCTTTTTACGAAGTGTCGTACGGCGCTCCATGTGGGGTGGCGGGACCTAGATGCTATCTTCGAAAGTGCTGACGCCGTGCCGGCGCCTGACTGCGTACGTGCGAGGTTTTACCAACCTATTGACCTCGCGCTGCCCGTGGCGACGGCACGTCGTGAGAGCACCTGCGCTAACGTGGCGGGCGAATACTGCGAGCACGTGGTGGCGTGGCCGTGCCAGTTTTTACACGTAGCTAAGTAGATACTGGCAAAGCAGCAGCAGCAAC
>NW_014577663.1:18299-22381 GCF_000485595.1 Priapulus caudatus | reverse complement strand
ATCACTAGGGGCTATCAAAAATATAGTGTATGATATCATAAGACATTTTTAGAGTTGAGTAGGTAAATTTGGAGTCGTTTTGAGTCATTTTTTTAAAATATTTCGAGTCATTTCGAGACATTCCGAGTCATTTTGAGACATTTTGAGTCATTTCGAGTTAGGTAGGCACATTTCGGGTCATTTCGAGGCATTCCGGTGTTTAGGAGAACCCGCTGCTTGCACGCGTTACCTCAAGATTTGCGTTTCTAAAATAGTTTGACTTGACTTGTGTTACTGTGAAATCTTTCTTAGTAGAAATGGAAAAGAAAGCGAGGAAATTCATCACACTTTTGAGTAGAACTTTGGAAAAGAGTAGTGACGGTAATTTATTTGGGTTATAATTATTATAGGTATTAGCTGTTTTACTAAATAATGGTAAATAATGGTAAATAATGGTAATAATTATGGTAATAAATAATGGTAAGTAAATATAAATTAAATAATAAAATAATGGTAATGTAAATATAAATAATATGGCTAGTAAATAATGGTAAATAAACACGAAATGTACCAACGTCTATAATAGAGGCCGAGGCACAGGCCGAGACGCACGTGGAGACGATCGTGGCCGAGGCGTCCCCGTCCCCCGCCACCGCACATGCCGACACGACCTCCTCGCCTGAGAAGCCGCTCCGGCTCCGCAAGTCGACGCGAGTCATTAAGCCGGTACTGCAGCAGGAGCAGCTGGAGAAGATGCTCACCGAGACAGCAAGCAGTGAAGCGGTCACCACGGCGACGGGCGAGACGGTGCGCTCGGAAGGCCGGCGGAGGCGGCGGCGGCGGCGGCGACGAGAGCTGGTGGATGACGACATGCAGGCGTTTCTTCACACGTCGCTCGAGTCGATAGGGGGCGACACCATCTCAAACATGGCGGACGAATGGGCGGAGACCATCAGCGAGTTGTCAACAGCGGAGGAGGGGACGGGAGAGCGCTCCCGTGAGATGCAAGCGGAAGAGGAGGTGGCTGTGACGACCGAGCGGCGGCACGGAGACACCGACGACAATGTGGAAGAGGAGGAGCGCGATGCAACACCTGCGTCGCGGCGGCGCGTGACGAAACAGCGCGTCGGTAGAGTCACGCGCGCACGCCATCCGAATCGTGTGATTCGATCTGGCGACGACGATGACGGATCGTTGTCCGGGGCGACGGCTGCAGAACAGACGCGCGCCACTGCAGACAGCGATGCTGCCATCCCTTACGACCCGCCGCGTGGCGAGGCGTTGCGGGGCGATCTCGCTACGACGTCACAGTCTCCAAAAGTCGACGCGCCCTTGGACGACCCGGTCGGTGAATTCGCTTCGTCGACACAGGAGCAACGATCGCTGTCCGAATCCCCGATCGACCTCGTCTTTTCCCAGCCGGGTCTATTCGCGGACGACGGAGCGGAGGCAGCCATCGCCATGGCGACCGGCAGCGGCAACGAGGACAGCGCACCGAAGGTTAGGGTGAAGGTCAAGCCAAGGTCGGCGCATCGTCGGCGTGCGTCTGTGACGGGCGACGTTGCCCGTACAACGCCGCGGCGGCGGTCGGCCGCGCGCAGCCGCAAGCGGACGCTGTCGGACGGATGGAGGCAGTTGTCGGGGGCGACGAAGGAGGCAGAGGAGAAGGAGGAGGAGGGCGGCGGCGGCGGTGAGGAGTCTCGCACGCTGACGCTCGCCGGTCTCTCGCAGATGGTGACGTTCACCGCGTCGCCAGGCACCTCCCTCACCATCACCGTGCCGCGCGTGCGCGCCGACGCACCCTCGTTCCGCGTCACGTCGCCGGCGCCCCCCCGCGGCGGCGGCGCGGTCGTCATGCCGACGTGGTCGCTGCGCAGCACCGACGAGCTGAGCCTCACGCCGGCGATGTCGCTCAGCAAGCGGACTGCCAGCAGCAGCAGCCAGGGGGCGCTCACTCCTCGCAAATACACCGCCGGTGGCAGCAGCCAGGGGGCGCTCACTCCTCGCAAATACACCGCCGGTGGCAGCAGCCAGGGGGCGCTCACTCCTTGCAAGCGCACCGCCGGTGGCAGCAGCCAGGGGGCGCTCACTCCTCGCAAATACACCGCCAGTGGCAGCAGCCAGGGGGCGCTCACTCATCGCAAGGCGGCGTCCGCCAGGAAGACGGCGCGGACGGCGCGTGCTGCCATGACGGCTCCGCGCGCTTGCCGGGCGTCTGCGAGCGTCGGCGGGTCGGTGAACGCCGGGGGACGCGTCAGCAAGTTTCCGCCGTCCGTCGGGAGTGTGCGCGGATGCACGCAGGGTTCCCACGACGCCGCCGCGACGCCCAGATGCAGCAATGCAGCACGGGACCCGGTGACGCCGCGGATGAGGCGCCGGACGGAGAGTGCGGACGATGCGGCGGGCTTGACGAGCAGCTCTCAGCAGAAGCAGCTGAAGCAGCTCGAGATTGACATGGTAGGTTACCATGGTGATGGCGGGAGCCCGCTCGACGTTGGCAAAGCAGCACGTAAGTTATTGTGAACGGTTGAGCGAGTGCTCGATCGTGAGGTCGCGATGTAACGCTACGCGTAGATTTAATTACTGTGAAATTGTGTTTTTTAGGATATGTATGCGGCAGGAATGTTGTCTACTAGATTACTCTTTATGGTGTCTTCGATTCAAGTCACATATTTTATAATTAATAAAAAGTAATAAACTTAGTTAACTAATAAACACTAATAAACACTTAATGAACTAAGTTATGTTTAAGAGCAGTTGCGTTTGAGTAGTAACCAATTTAAAAAGAATCTGAAAATGGCAAAAAAAAATTCCTCAGCTGCTGCAATCAACTTATCTAACATCACAGTTCTAGAACGAGAAATGCAAACATGCAGTAATGGCCTATCGTAGCGCATATTCACTGAGCTTGTGCACTCGCACTCTTTGTGAGGAAGCGACAAATTTCAAATAACACCACCTCAGTTCTCCAATAGACCATCATAACACCATTCGGCAGAGCCTGAGAGATATGCACGTGTCAGACTGTAGGATAATATAACACAGGGCAGATGCAGTGACATGCAACCACTTGTTTGGGTGTGGTCAGGACTCGGATGTGCCTTGTGTGTGTAGTGTGTGGTTACTACTGCAAGGATTGTCTAGTGTGTGGTAACTACTGCAAGGATTGTCTAGTGTGTGGTAACTACTGCAAAGATTGTCTAGTGTGTGGTAACTACTGCAACGATTGTTTAGTGTGTGGTAACTACTGCAAGGATTGTCTAGTGTGTGGTATAACTACTGCAAGGATTGTCTAGTGCGTGGTAACTACTGCAAAGATTGTCTAGTGTGTGGTAACTACTGCAACGATTGTTTAGTGTGTGGTAACTACTGCAAGGATTGTCTAATGTGTGGTAACTATAGCTGAGAGGGTCTATGTCCCCCAGGGTACTGCCAGAACGTACCCTGGGTACGGTCCGGTATACCGGAACGTACCCTGGTACTATCTAATATGCTGGACCGTACCTCGCCTACTCCACTAACGAGTCTAGGGGAGTCGCCTACGTCTACTCCCTAACCCTAATCCTAACCATATTTTCGTGAGTGAACTGTAGTATAATAGTGTATAGAATGTAATACATGTATAGCTGTTTGACAAAATATGTGATTATACTAGTCTGTGACATCGGGAGGCTATATGTTTATTAGAAGCTATAATGCGAAAATGTCTATAAAAACTGCTATATATATCTCGTATATTAACCAAAAATATTTCAAATTGTATATTTTATTAGAAGATGTTGCTGGGATGGTTAAATACTGTTTTTTTGTTTTTTATTGGCTGGCATCTTCCATAATTTCACCGCGTATCCATATAGTGCTGTACACACGCGGCTGAACGGGTTGAGTTACGTTTCTAGAAATCTAGATACATATAAACACATGTGTTATCTATGATCTCTGTGATTCTTGAGTTTATTGAAGCGCGAGAGGTTTAATTAATTAGCAAATATCTACGCGCGGTACGTATCGCACATAGGAATATACGCACGGCTATGGGCGGTAAGAAAGTGTACAATTAAACTATCATATGGCGCGAACGATTTGAGTTACATTTCTAGAAA
>NW_014577663.1:15570-17212 GCF_000485595.1 Priapulus caudatus | reverse complement strand
ATGGCTGCCTTAAACGATTTGAGTTACATTTCTAGAAATCTAGATACATATAAACACATTGTTATCTATAATCGCTGTGATTCTTGAGTTTATTGAAGCGCGAGTGGTTTAATTAATTAGCAAATATCTACGCGCGGTATCGCACATAGGAATATACGCACGGCTATGGGAGGTAAGAATGAAAGTGTACAATTAAACTTATCATATGGCGCGAACGATTTGAGTTACATTTCTAGAAATCTAGATACATATAAACACATGTGTTATCTATGGTCTCTGTGATTCTTGGAGTTTATTGAAGCGCGAACGAGGTTTTAACTAATTAGAAATATTCTACGCGCGTAGCGTATCGCCACATAGGAATATACGCACGGCTATGGGCGGTAAGAAAGTGTACAATTAAACTATCATATGGCGCGAACGATTTGAGTTACATTTCTAGAAAATCTAGATAAACATAGACACATGTCTTAACTATAATCTCTGTTAATTTTGAGTTTATTGAAGCACGATTAGTCTAATTAATTACTACGGACCATTGTACAGCGTATTCATACAGCGCTGTACTTGAGCGGCAGCGGTGTGGATCCATTTGGAAACAATACGGTTTCTAATTGCGAGTTGTGTTGTCTATTGTCGCAACTCTCTTTATAAAGGGACTCTACTGCGGACTGTAGACATGCGCCTCTTGTGGGCGGATCTGTACTGATACCAACCGCGTCCGCGGATGGCGTATAGTGGAATACCCATCAGACATGATGGGGAAGCTGTGAATAATGAATGGAGAATCCCATGAATAAGCAGTCACGGACCAACAGCAGTCTGGGCGTGGCCTGGCACACCGTGCAGTACGTCGCATGACCACGGCCACGAAAACCCCGTGAGGCTTGCTCAGCGAAGTTGATCAAACGTAATTGGGCTCCCCCCTCTTTTCAGTCCTTTAGACCCCGAAGAATATTCGTTATGAGGTCGTGGGGTTGCAACGGCCAGCAGATATGCTTTCTTAGATTTTATCAGAGTGGATGTACTGTCTATCACTCGCACGCATACATGTGAGTGGCTGAGTGCATGCTGTTTGCTCATGAGGGTCAACAGGCGGGAAACTCTATGCACCTGGTTCTTTTATTGTAGTGATCACCGGTAGTCCTAATCACTGCTATTATTCTAACAAACACGACACTCAGGTAATAATGGCGAAACAGAATATATTTATGGTCTGCTGCAGCGACGATTTTGCCGCGTATGAGTCACGAGAATACCGGCGTAACACTTCTATATATGCGTCACGAAAACCCCCCTGGTAATCAGAGACAACAATTGTAATATGCGGGTGTCGAGCCTGTATTTGAACGTGAAACGGGAAATTCTGCGAATCAGAGGTAATATCTGTAATGTAGAAATACCTGGCGTGCACGTAAGCCGTGCCACAGGAAGAAGCTCTAGAAATTGCTAATAATATATTCAAGCAGGAACTATACACCAGGGGCCCGTTGTCAGAAACAAAATTAGTCTTAACATTAGTCTTAACATTAACTTCCACTCGTAAACCGTTGACAGAAACATCGCAACGTTATACCCCCGTCACACCGGGGTGGCGTCCTTACTGCGCTGCTACGGCGACGGAAAATGGGCCCAGAGCGCG
>NW_014577663.1:12845-15560 GCF_000485595.1 Priapulus caudatus | reverse complement strand
CCTCTCCTTCCCTCCCTCCCTCTCTCTCTCTCTCTTTCTCTCTCTCTCTCTCTCTACTATGTGCACGCGCAAACCCAAACCGATCAATGCTAGCTAAAATTGAGGATCGAGCTGCTAGACAGCGGAGAGTCACACAGTGTCACCGCCAGCCATAGAGAAATTATAAAATGGCGGGAAGGGGTACGGTGACACCGTTAGCCAAAGAGAAATTATAACATTGCGGGAAATCACACGGTGACACCGTTAGCCAAAGATAAATTATGATAAGGCGGGGAAGGGTAAGGTGACATCGTCAGACATAGGACGTTATAGCATGGTCGCGGGCTGGTGACACCGTGAGACAAAGGGCACGGTGGTGTGTAGGTGACGCGGCACGACACAGAGCATTATAAGATTGCGGGAAGGGCACAGGTGTCCCAGTAGTAAGACGTGACATACAACATGGCGCGACATGGCGAGACACGGGGACACGTCACGACGATATAACTCATCACTCATTTTTTCGATTGAGGGTTTGTAGGGCGGTCAAGGTCGCCTACGTACTAAGCTGCTCTCGTTGTGCTACTACACTAGCCCCGCTATTACCCCCCACGCGTGCGTAAGTACCGCTATATCGGTGTTCTGCTGTGACTGTTATAGGTGATCATTGGCAGCAGCAGCAGCGTGACGGGCTGCTGATTAAACCGCTTCCACGGTATTGTGTCGCTCGCAGCTGCTGTCGGCTGCGCGCACCGCCGCTGCGCGCGCTGCATCACGGGATACGCTTTGAAATATTTTCACCGGTTATTCTCGTACCTGTTGGTCGACGGCGAAGCAGCGAGAGAGCGCGAGCGTGCGGCGTGCCCTGCATACGTGACGACGGATACCTTAAGCGAGTGTGTACGCACATAAGACGGATTGATACGGATCCGTGACCCGTCGCTCGGGCGACTCATCCCTCCGGCCATACAGACACTCACCGCTTCACCGTTGCGGGAGACGATATCGGGCAGGTGAGGCGAAGGAAGGCAGAGCGCACCTGAGGAGCCAGAGTCTACGGATCAGTGCGACCGGTTCTGTGTGCACGGACGTGCTTTGTGCTACTAGGTGTTTATTTACGCGAGCTAGCGACGAAAACGACGTAAACACGGTAATATGCGTCCTTGAATATGTCCGTCCGTGTGCGTTGTGAGAGTGAGTCTGCGATCGACCTAACCGCTTATACTAACTGTACCTATATCGGCAATATTTGTGCTATTAACGCAATACACGTATATATATATATATATATATACATATATATATATGGTTGCTAGAGATTCGGTAACGATAGTTGACGTCAGCAATAAACTACTTGTTCTAACTTTTGCCTCGTGTTCGATGCGGTCAACGTTAATTGCTCCCTCACTGGGTTTAGGCGTTAGAGGAGACGGGGGAGAAGGTGGAGGAGATAGAGATGGCGAATAGAGAGAAGGGAAGAGCGTAAAAGAGAGGAGAGAGTAGAGTACGTATAGATGCTTGCATGCGTTACGCTGGAATACAGCTATAATATCTAGCAGTTTTAGTGTAAAAACAATGCGCACAAATGACGTGCGCAAAATGAGAACGTATAATACACTTTAGATATAAGCGATATGTAGTATTCACCATAACCTAGTTATTTTGTGCATCGCGTGTAACTGCGATACGCGCGCACCGTTTTCTCTATGTTTCTATACATGCAGCCGTCTTCCGGCGATTAACCAATAAAATAATAAAACCCACCATTTAGTGCATAGAGCATTTAAATTCAGAAACGCCGTCAAACACTGCATATTACGTAACGTTTCGTTAAGTTTTAGTACGCTTATATCCGCGTTAGAATCCATTTACAACGCTCGAAATAAATATATGCTCATGAAAAATGGAGATATTGAACGCATCCATTATAATTTCTATTTTCTTTCCTGCGCATTGATGCTATATGTAGACGACAGGAGCAGAAATAGCGTGACGCGAGCCCGAGGGGTGGGAGCGTTCATGTCGCGTCTTCCCCCCCCCCCTAACACGCGGACCTTGTCGTACAGTATCCAGTCCATTCACCCATCACATTATCCATACGTTATCCTTGCTCATTCGCGACATACAGTTTAGTTTAGTGCGACAATTATGCGGACGCATATATATATATATAGATCGAGGTAGCTCGAACTGGGATCGGTATAATGCTGATACTATCTGGCAACATCTGTGACCACTGAAAAGGCAACGCTCGAGCACGCGGTTGTACGAATGCGGTGCTGATGTCGAGGGTACTGATGCCGAGGGTACTGATGCCGAGGGTACTGATGCTGCAGGGTACTGATGCGGAGGGTAGTGATGCTGCAGGGTACAGGTGTTTCACCTGTGCTATTGGTCCTGTGATAGCAAAATAACAATTGGTGCAGTGACGGTAATGCTATATGCGCCGTTTTTCAAAGGCTGCTACTGTCAGAGACTGAACAGGTTCATCTCTATTTATCGCACCACATAAAAACCTCCCGTGCATTTTCATCGGTATTATGCCTGACTACTAGCAAATTGAATCAATGAATACCTAGCTTGCTTATGTATGTATCGACCACGGAAGGGAAATAACCTTACATGTCCCTCCCTCTCTCGTTCTCTCTCTCTCTCTCTCTCTCTCTCTTTCTCTCTCTCTCTCTCTCTCTCTCTCTCTCTCTCTCTCTCTCTCTCTCTCTCTCTCTCTCTCTCTCT
>NW_014577663.1:11590-12278 GCF_000485595.1 Priapulus caudatus | reverse complement strand
AGATAGAGGCAGACAGGAGTAAGATGGAGGCAGACAGGTGTAAGATAGAGGCAGGCAGGTGTAAGATAGAGGCAGGCAGGTGTAAGATAGAGGCAGACAGGTGTAAGATAGAGGCAGACAGGTGTAAGATAGAGGCAGGCAGGTGTAAGATAGAGGCAGACAGGTGTAAGATAGAGGCAGGCAGGTGTAAGATAGATGCAGATATATGTAAGATAGATGCAGGTAGGTGTAAGATAGAGGCAGGCAGGTGTACGATAGAGGCAGACAGGTGTAAGATAGAGGAAATATGTTTAAGATAGAGAGAGACAGAATTAGATAGAAGCAGACAGTATAAGACAGAGGCAGACAGGCGTAAGATAGAGGCAGGTAGGTGTAAGATAGAGGCAGACAGGTGTAAGATAGAAGCAGGCAGGTGTAAGATAGAGGCAGACAGGTGTAAGATAGATGCAGATGTATGTAAGATAGAGGCAGGCAGGTGTAAGATAGAGGCAGACAGGTGTAAGATAGAAGCAGGCAGGTGTAAGATAGAGGCAGGCAGGTGTAAGATAGAGGCAGACAGGTGTAAGATAGAAGCAGGCAGGTGTAAGATAGAGGCAGACAGGTGTAAGATAGAGGCAGACAGGTGTAAGATAGAGGCAGACAGGTGTAGGATAGAGGCAGGCAGGTGTAAGAAAGAGGCAGGTAGGTG
>NW_014577663.1:0-11580 GCF_000485595.1 Priapulus caudatus | reverse complement strand
TTGGATTGGTTATTAACGCTATGATAGGCGAGTTCCGAACTGAAAAATGTATTAATTATTATGAAATTATTATTAAATAAAATCTTATTGTTATGTCCCGTCGTAAGAACTATAACATTTATTGTATAGGGTTAATGCTGGTTTAATAACTAACAACAGGCTACACTTAAACCCGGCATTCACAGCAGCGAGGCTGGGCTGCACAACGTCTACGCGTAGCTCGCGTGCTAGCAAGTGCCAGCCACAAAGAACCGTACGGCACACCTGCTGCGTTTCGAATGACCTACTGACTCGAAGCCATTTAATGCAGAACAGTTGTGCCGTGAAAACACTTAATCACATAGCGTGATTCGTATCATTATTATGGGCAAAAGTAGCCAAAATTGTGGAAATCATTTTACTATTAAGAGCCAAGCAGTGAAATTATGGAATACACAATGTTTACTGTGGAATGACGCGCTCGTTGACTTGCGATAGCGAGTGAAAATGCAGGAATTTTCTTCTTCTTTGATGCAATGCATCGGCGCGGGCATTTCATTATTTTACGAAAAGTCAACGGGCTTGCAGTAGTACAGGAGTAGCTCACGTCGTTGAGCCCCATTCATTGCCAAATCCAACAATAGGCGGGGCTTATTCGTGCCTACAGATATGCGAAAATGAAAGAAAAGACTTTAGCACTGTGCGCAAACAGCGTTGGTTATATTCGTTATTTGGGCCACTCTATCGGATGAAACCGTTCTAGCCTTAGCAGAATGCCCTAGTTCCTGAGATCGGCCGATTCCGATTGTCCGAATGATATTGTACTCACAAATTTGATCATTAAAGGGGGGGCGGCCGTGGACTGTGATTGGAAGACACAAAGTGTCAATCCTTTTCGCGCTAGCGCCTCGGATCATGGCCGCGTTACGTCTAGTGCGTGGCTACTATGCAAAGATTGTCTATGTGTGTTGTAACTACTGCCAACGATTGTTGTAGTGTGTGGTAACTTACTGCAGGATTGTCTATGTGGGTCGCGTAACTATAGGCTGAGAGGGTCTATGTCCCAGGGTACTGCCAGAAACGTACCCTGCTGGTACCGTCCGCGTATACCGGAACGTTTACCTGGGACTTATCTAATTGCTGGACCGTACCTCGCCACTCCACTAACGAGGTCTAGGGGAGTGCTACGTCTCCTCCTAACCTAATCCTAACCATATTGTCGTGAGTGAACTGCTAGCTATAATCAGTGTATAGAATGTAATACATGTATAGGCTGTTTTTTGACAAATATGTATTATACTAGTCTGTGACTCGGGAGGCTATGTTTATTAGAAAGCTATATGCGAAAATGGTCTCATAAAAACTGCGTATATATTCTCGGTATATTAACCAAAAAATATTTCAATTTGTTATTTTATTAGAAGATGTTGCTGCGGATGGTTAAATTACTGTTTTTTGTTTTTCTATTGGCTGGCATCTTCCATATTTCACCGCGTATCATATAGTGCTGTACACACGCGGGCTAACGGGTTGAGCTTTACGTTCTTAGAATCTAGATAATATAAACACAGTGTATATATATGATCTTCTGCTGATTCTGAGTTTATTGAAGCGCGAGAGGTTCAATTAATTAGCAAATATCTACGCGCGGTCGCTATCGCCACATAGGGAATATACGCACGGCCGTTATGGGCGTAAGAAAATGTACAATTAAAACTATCATATGGCGCGAACGATTGAGTTACATTATCTAAGAAAATCTAGGATACATATAACACATGTGTTATCTATAATCGCTGTGATTTCTTGAGTTTATTGAAGCGCCGACGCTGGTTTAATTAATTAGCAAATATCCTACGCGCTGGTATTCGCAACATTAGGAATATACTGCACGGCTATGCGGAGCGTAAGCATGAAAGTGTAAATTAAACATATCATATGGCGCGAACGATTTGAGTTACCATTTCTAGAAATCTATACATATAAACACATTGTTAATCTATGGTCTCTGTGATTCTTGAGTTTATTGAAGCGCGGTGTTTAATTAAATTAGCAAATATCTACGCGCGGCTATCGCACATAGGAATTATTAGCGCACGGCTATGGGAGGTAAGAATTAAAGTTATCAATTAACTTATCATATGGCGCGAACGATTTGAGTTAATTTCTAGAAATCTAATACATATAAACCACATGTGTTTATCTATCGTCTCTGTGATTTCTTGAGTTTTATGAAGCGCGAGTGGTTTATTTAATAGCAAATAATCTTACGCGGGTACGCTATCGCAACATAGATATACGCACCGGCTATGGCGGTAGAAAGTGTACAATTAAACTAATCATATGGCGCCGCGAACGATTGAGGTTTACATTCTAGAATCTTAGATAAACATAGACACATGTCTTAACTATAATCTCTGTTAATTTTGAGTGGTATTGAAGCACGATTAGTCTAATTAATTATCGGACATTGTACAGCGTATCCATACAGCGCTGTACTTGAGCGGCAGCGTGTGCGATCCATTTGGAAACAATACGGTTTCTAATGCTGAGTTGGTGTTGTCTATTGTCGCACTCTCTGGTAAAAGGCGATCTACTGCGGACTGTAGACATGCGCTCTTGTGGCGGATCTGTACTGTACCAACGCGTCGCCGGATGGCGTATAGTGGAATACCCATCATACTGTGGGAAGCTGTTGAATAATGAAGTTGGAGATCCATGAATAAGCAGTCACGGACAACGCGTCTGGGGTGGCCTGCGCACACCGCTGAGTACGTCGCATGACCACTGGCACGAAAAACCCGTGGGGCTTAGCTCAGCCGAAGTTGCATCAAACGAATTGGGCTCCGCCCTCTTTTCAGTCCTTTAGACCGAAGAATATTCGTTATTGAGGTCGTGGGTTTGCACGGGCAGCAGCATATGCTTTCTTAGATTTTCATCAGAGTGGATGTACTGTCTATTCACTCGCACGCATACATGTGAGTGGCTGACGTGCATGCTGTTTGTCTCATGAGGGTCAACAGGCGTGGAACACTCTATGCACCTGTTCTTTTATTGTAGTGATCACGGGGTAGTCTAATCATTGTATATTCTAACAAACACGACACTCAGGCTAATATGGCCGAACAGAATATATTTTATGGTCTGCTGCAGGCGACGATTTTTGCGCCGTATGAGTCACGAGAATACCGGCGTAACACTTCTATATATGCGTCCGAAAACCCCTGGTAATCAGAGAAACAATTGTTAATATGCGGCGGGTTCGAGCCTGTATTTTGAACGTGAACGGCGAAAATTCTGCGATCGAGAGGTTAATATCTGTATGTAGAAATACCTGGCGTGCACGTAAGCGTGCCACAGGAGAAAAGGTCTCTTAGAAATTGTAATAATATATTCAAGCAGGAACTTACACATGGGCCCGTTGTTTCGAAACAAATTAGTCTTAACATTAGCTCTTACATTAACTTCACTCGCAAAACCGTTGACAGAAACAATCGCAACGTTATACACCCGTCACACGGGCGTGGGCTTACTGCGCTGTACGGCGACGGAAATATGGGCGAGCGCGCCAAGGGTTGCATAAGCGTTGGTAATAAGCGTGGTGGAACCAGGACTCGGTGTGGTCCAAAATAAAACGCCAAGGCTTCGGCGATCTGACTGGAACGCGGTGAGACGCGGTGGGGGTCGCGAAGGTCGTGAGACAAGCGTCGTAACATCTCATAAAGCGTAGTACACGCGCAGTACAGCGTGCAAAGACGCTGCGAAAATGGTAAACATTTTCACGGCGAATTCATGATCTGTCTCATCCGATTGCCGATCTGGTTTCATTGCGATCTGTCTCGGCACCGGCACGGCCTCGGGCCTCTGGTGCTGTTTTTCGGCATCGTGGTGTCTACTCAGCAAACGCCAAACTATGCAGTTAAAATTTCCGAAATCTTGACCAGCTTATATAAGTCGCCGTGAGAACGTGGTAGAACGCGTTGAGGTCGCCGTGCAGTCGCGCATACAGTCGAAGACGGTGGTAAGACCCCATGAGCGTGGTGAGAGCGCCCGGCGAACGGCCGGTGATCGCGTTGCCAGGCCACTACGATCTCAATAGAAACGCCATAAGCGCGAGAGGTCGTTTGGCGGGTGCGCCGTGAGAACGCGTATGATCGCACAGGTCGCGGTAAGAGCTGCGGTTTTTTTCAAGTTTGTAATTTGTTGTGACTTTTTTCTCGCGTTGTGTTTCGGTTTGCGGCGACCTTGTACATTTTCTGCGTCCGGCCGTACGGCCTCGGATGGTCGCGCCGGGTGTGACGGGGCGTATTACGGAGAATGAAAAATTCTCGAAAATATCTCTTAACATCTACGAAGAGGCCCAGACGCTCCTCGTAACTTTAATATTAAGTTGAACAATAAACACATTTACACTACGAATTACAATTATAGTGATATTATATTTTTATAATAATGATATAAAATGTGTTTTTCTTGAAAACGTTCAAATCATTAATTATCTACGATTGATTAAACAAACAATACATTTACAAATGGCGGTTATGGCATTGTTCTTCGTTTTTAAATGTTTGCCAGATTGCCACGACTCTCGGCGTTCGTGTTACAGTGTGGAATTTGTTCTTGTTGTGCAGAATAATTCATGTACCGTGTCGTTTTTCATCAAATATTACTATATATGTGGTTAGCCAGCATATATGCACAAATTCTGTGATTCACAATAATGTGTATGAATTTTGAATTTGTGATCGATTCTTCATCAATCTATTTGTGACATGAAATTATGATAGTCTGTTATCGTTGAGTTGCTCGAGCTACGATGTGTTCTGGTCAACGCTACTCTCGTAGCATTAACATTAGTCGTAAGTGTTATCGTAGCCTTAACATTAGCATTCACTTTACGATGTTTCTGACAATCGCGGCCCAGATCTATATTGCAGATACATACTCGTGCCCGTTGCTATATATATATAGTTATTATATATATATATATATATATATATATACATATATATATTGGTTGCTAGAGATTCAGGTAACGATAGTTGACGTCAGCCATCAACTACTTGTTTTAACTTTTGCCTCGTGTTCGATGCGGTCACGTTTAATTGTCCCTCACTGGCGTTTTATGGGTAGAGTGAGAGGGGGAGAAGGTGGAGGAGATAGAGTGGCGAATAGCAGAGAAGGGAAGAGGTAAAAGAGAGGGAAGAGTAGAGTACGTATAGATGCTTGCATGCGTTTACGCTTGGAATACAGCTATAATATCTGCAGTTTTAGTAGTAAAAACAATGCGACAAATGACGTGCGCAAATGAGAAGTATATACACTTTAGATATAAGCGATATGTTAGTATTCACCATAACCTTAGTTATTTTGATGCATCGGTGTAACTGCGATACGCGCGCACCGTTTTCTTATGTTTTATACTGCAGCCGTCTTCCGGCTATTACCAATAAAATAATAAACCACCATTTAGTGGCATAGAGCATTTTAAATCAGAACGCCGTCAAACACTGCCTATTACGTAACGTTTCGTTAAGTTTAGTACGCTTATTATCCGCGTTAGAAATCATTTACAACGCTCGCAAATAAACATATGCTCATGAAAATGCGAGATATTGAACGCATCCTTGGTTATAATTTCTATTGGTCTTTCCTGCGATTGATGCTATATGTAGACGAGGGAGCAGAAATAGGTACTGTCGAGCCGAGCTGGCCCGCCCGCCCGCCGGCCGGCCGCCGGGCGCCGGGGGGGCCCCGGCGGCGCGGCGGCCGGCGCGCCCGGCGGCCCGCGGGCGGCGGCGCGCGCCCCCGGCCGGCGGGCGCGGCGCCGCCCCGCGCCTGGAGCGTTTCATGTTCGCGTCTTCCCCCCCGCCCCCCTAACACGCGGACCTTGTCGTACCGTATCCAGTCCATTCACATCACATTATTCCATACTGTTATCCTTGCTCATTCGCCGACATACAGTTTTAGTTTAGTGCGAAATTATTGCCGACGCATATAATATATATATAGATCGAGGTAGCTTTCGAATGGATCGGTATAATGCTGATACTATTTGGCAACATCGGCTGACCACTAAAAGGCAACGCTGAGCACGCGTTGTACGAATGCGGTGCTGATGTCGAGGGTTACTGATCGAGGGTACTGCATGCCGAGGGTACTGATTGCCTTGCAGGGTATTGATGGGAGGGTAGTGATGCTGGAGGGTACAGGTGTTTCACCTGCTGCTATTGGTCTGTGATAGCAAATACAATTGTGCAGTTACGGTAATGCTATATGCGCCGTTTGTCAAAGGCTGCTACTGTCAGAGAACGGAACACGGATTCATCTCTATTGGTATCGCCCACCACATAAAAACTCCCGTTGCATTTTCATCGGTATTATGCTGACTTATTAGCAATTGAATCGAATGAATACCTAGCTTGCTTTGTATGTATCGACAACGGAAGGGAAATAACCTTACATGTTCCCTAACCTCTCTCGTTTTTCTCTCTCTCTTCTCTCTCTCTCTCTTCTCTTCCTCTCTCTCTCTCTCTCTTCTCTCTCTCTTTCTCTTTCTTCTCTCTCTCTCTCTCTATCTCTCTCTCGCTCGCCTCTCGCTTCTCTCTCTCTCTTCTCTTTCCCTCCCCCTCCTCCCTCCCTTCCCTTCCCTCCCCTCTCTTCTCTCTCTCTCTCTCCTCTCCTTTCCTCCCTCCTCTCTCTCTCTCTCTCTTTCTCTCTGCTCTTCTTCTCTCTATGTGCCGCAGCACCAAACCGATCAATTGCTAGCTAAAATTGAGGATTCGAGCTGCTAGACAGCGGAGAGCACACAGTGTCACCGCCAGCATAGAGGAATTATAAAATTGCGCGGCGAAGGGGTACGGTGACACGTTAGCCAAAGAGAAATTACATTGCGGAAATCACACGGTTTTGGGGGGGGGGGGGGGGGGGGGGGGCGGGGGGGGGGGGGGGGGGGGGGGGGGGGGGGGGGGGGGGTGGGGGGGGGGCTGGTGGGGGGGGGGGGGGGGGGGGGGGGGGGGGGGGGGGGGGGGGGGGGGGGTCTGGTCACCGTTAGCGCAATAGATATTATGATAAGCGGGGAGGGGTAAGGTACTCGTCAGACATAGGACGTGTATTAGCATGGTCGCGGGCTTGGTGACACGCGCTGAGATCAAATGGGCACCGGTGGTGTGTAGGTGACGCGGCACGACAACAGAGCCATTATAGATTGGGGGACGGCACAGGTTCCCAGTAGTAAGGACGTGACATACAACATGAGCGCGACATGGCGAGACACGGGGACACGTACGACGATATAAGCTCTATCACTCATTTTTTCGTGAGGGTTTGTAGGGCGCGTCAAGGTCGCCTACGTACTAAGCTGCTCTCTGTTGGTACTACACTAGCCCGCTATTACGCACACGCGTGCGTAAGCTACGCTATATCGTCTGTTCTGCTGTTGATCTGTTATAGGTGATCATTGGCGCAGCGCAGTCGTGACGGGCCTCGTGAACTTAAAACCGCTTCCCGGTTATTGTGTCGCTCGCAGCTGCCTAGTCGGCTGCCCGCGCACGCCGCTGCGCCGCGCTGCATCACGGTACGCTTTGAAATATTTCACGGTTTTCTCGGTATCCTGATTGGTCGACGGTCCGAGCAGCGAGAGAGCGCGAGCGTGCGGCCGTGCCCTGCATACGTGCGACGGTATACCTTAAGCGAGTGTGTACGCACATAAGACGAGATTTGATACTGGATTCGTGACCGCTCGCTCGGGCCGACTATCCTCCGGCCATACAGACACTCACCGCTTCACCGTTGCGTGGAGCGATTGATCGGGCAGGTGAGGCGAAGGAGCAGAGGCACCTGAGGAGCCAGAGTCGACGGATCAGTTTGCGACCGGTTCTGTGTGTCACGGACGTTGCTTTGTGCCTACTAGGTGTTATATTTACGCGATGGCTAGCGAGAAACGAACATGTAACACGTAATATGCCGTCGGTTGATATGTCCGTCCGTGCTTGCGTTTGCTGAGAGTGAAGTCTGCGATCGACCTAACCGCTTATGACTAACTTGTACCTATATCTGGCCATATTTGTGGTATTAAACGCAATACACGTTATGTATATATATTTATATATATATATATATTATATTATATATAGTATAATTATTAGACGGAGAGAGAGACAGAGAGTGAGAGAGAGTATTAAAGGTGGTTGGTCCATTCGAGGACATCTAGGCTCTTCTCTATAGTTGTTGATGCGATATGATGGATATCACGTTTGCGTTTTCACGGCTGGCGAATGATGTATGGCGAGAGCTTAGCTTTTTTCCACCCGATTGGCATCGTGATGTGATGGACCACGACGTATGTACAGTAATGATCCAACAGTAGGGCCCTCTACCCAAACAGTAGCCGTCGTCATTACGGGATCCATTACCTCTATTATTAATCATTCATCGTGTACTAGCGCCGGAGAAAAAAATCAATAATTAATCCGGTGTGATTATATCGCAGCGCATTTAATTATATCTTTGTTTGCGTGAATTCGATGATTTTGAAGAAAGGAATCTCGCGTTAAGTCGAAGTAGCGCTAACGTGCTTTATTCACATCGATGACTGTTGCATATATCTATATGTTGCAGTTGTTGCTATATTATAGTGTTTATTATAGGTCACGCACTTACAAGTTATCGCAAGTCGTGACGTATGTACCTCACCGCTTATTACTAACAAATCATGCTGACCCTTGCAGTCACCACACGCGTGCATCACGGCGGGCTGAAGGCTCCCGCTTCACCGGTTTATTGCGATAATGCTATAAACTCGGATGAACGGAGCGGATGACAGCGTGAATAAATGCATCTGATGACTGCGTTTATAGATGACTGCAAAAAAGGCATACTGGTAGCTCGCCCGCAGCACGTCACCATGGGTAGCAGAACGGTGGCAGCGCCACCTGGCAGCAGCGAGATGAAGCGCGACACGTCGTTTGGAGACACGCTAAACCTGAGCTTTATTGACGACAGCGATATAGATGAAATAAGCAGATCGCCTTCTCACAAATCTAAGGTAGACTCACATGGGTGTAGTATATAAAAACACGTGTAAAGTAAAAGCTCATGCACAGATGTGAGGGTCTCAGGCCCCTTACCCATATACACACATTACATCATAATCGTAACGCCAACAGCCTGTAATGCTAAAGCTAAGCTAAGCCTAACCTTAATATAATACTAACTCTCTAATATACACACGGGGCTCCGAAGGTGTGCTTGGGTCAGTATTAGGTAGAAGTTCGCGGTTGTAAGATAAAAGCACGGAGGTGCAAGGTAGAGGCAGGAAGGTGTAAGATAGAAGCACGGAGGTGCAAGGTAGAGGCAGGAAGGTGTAAGATAGAGGTAGGCAGGTGTAAGATAGAAGCAGACAGGTATAAGATAGAGGAAATATGTGTAAGATAGATGGAGACAGAATAAGATAGAGGCAGACAATATAAGACAGAGGCAGACAGGTGTAAGATAGAGGCAGACAGGTGTAAGATAGAGGCAGACGGGTGTAAGATAGATGCAGATAGATGTAAGATAGATGCAGGTAGGTGTAGATAAGGGAGGCAGGTGTACGATAGAGGGACAGGTGTAATGATAGAGAGAATATGTTTAAGATAGAGAGAGACAGAATTAGATAGAGAGCAGAGCCAGTATAAAAGACAGAGCAGGACAGGCGTAAGATAGAGGCAGGTGGTGTAAGATAGAGGGCAGACAGGTTAAGATATGAAGCAAGGCAGGTGTTAAGATAGGAGGCAAGACAGGTGTAAGACTAGATAGACTGTATGTAAGATAGAGAGGCAGCGTGTAAGATAGAGCAGGACAGGTGTTAAGATAGAACAGGCAGGTGTAAGATAAGAGGCAGAAGGTGTCAAGATAAGATGCAGAATGTAAGTGTAAGCATAGAAAGAAGACAGGTGTATGATAGAGGCAACAAGGCGTAAGATAGAGGCAGGTAGGTGATAGATAGAGGCAGACAGGTGATAAGATAGAAAGGCCAGGCAGGTGTAAGATAGAGGCGGAAAGGATGATAAGAATCAGAGGCGCAGACAGGTTAAGATAGGATAGCACGCAGGCTGTAAGACTGAGAGGCAGACAGGTGTAAGAGTAGAGCAGACAGGTGTAAGATGAGAAGACAGCGTGGTAGGATAAAGGCAGGCAGGTGTACGAAGGAGGCAGAGTGGTGTAAACCATAGAGGCAGACAGGGTATATGAAACGAGAACAGGCAGGTGTAAGAATAGAGGCAGCTAGTGTAAGATAGAGGCAGACAGTTGCAAAGATGAGGCAGACAGGTGTAAGCATAGAGCAGAAAGGTGTAGATAGAGGCAGGAGTTGTAAAGAAGGGCAACGGTAGTTGGTAACATAAAGGCAAGCAGAGTGTTAGAAGAGAGGCAGGTGTAAGATAGAGGGCAGACGGAGTAAGATAGAGGCAGACAGGAGTAAGATGGAGGCAAGACAGGTGTAAGATAGAGGCATGACAGGTGTAAAGCATAGAGGCAGGCAGGTGCTAACTGAGGAAGGGCAAGGTGTAAGATAGAGGCAGGCAGGTTGTGAAAATGGAGGCAGGAGGTGTAAGATAGAGGCAGACAGGAGAAACATAGAGGCAGACAGGTGTAAGCATAGCGAAGGCAGGTTGTAAGATCAGATGCAGATATATGTAAGATAGGATGCAGGCAGGTGTAAGATAGGAGGCAGGCAGGTGGTAGCGATAGAGCCAGACAGGTGTAAGATTAGAGGAAATATGTTTATCGATAGAGAGGCAGCAATTCAATAGAAGGCAAGACAGTTAATAAGACAGTGGCAAACAGGCGTAAGAGTAGAGGCAGGTAGTGTGTAGATAAGGCAGACAAGGTGTAAGCACTAGAAGCAGGGCAGGTGTAAGATAGAGGCAGTACATGTGATAAGATAGATGCAGATGTATAGTATAGATAGAGGCAGGCAGGTGTAAGATAGAGGCAGACAGGTTAAGATAGAAGCAGGCAGGTGTACAGATAGAGGCAGACAGTGTGATAAGAGGCAGACAGGTTAGATAAAGGCAGGCAGGTGTAAGAAAGAGGCAGGTAGAAGTGTAAGATAGAGGCAAGGCAGGTGTAAATAGAGGCAGGCAGGATGTAAGATAGAGGCAGAAGTTGCAAGAGTAGAGGCAGACAGGTGTAAGAGTAGAGGCAGACAGGTGTAAGCGATAGAGGCAAGGCAGTTTGTAAGAAAGAAGGCAGGTAGGTGAATAAAGGCAGGCAAGGTGTAAGAATAGAGGCAGACAGGTGTATAACGGCCTAGAAGGCAGCAGGTGTAAGATAGAGGCAGGCAGGTGTAAGAAAGAGGCAGGCAGAGTGTAAGATAGAGGCAGGACAAGGAGCTAAAACGATAGAGGCAGACAAGGAGTAAGATTGAGGCAGACAGGTGTAAAGCTAGAGCAGGCGTTAAGATAGAGGCAGGCAGGTGTAAAGATAGAGGCAGCAGGTGTAAGATAGAGCAGAAGGAGTAAGACTAGAGGCAGAAGCAGTAAAAGATGGAGGCAGACAGTGTAAGATACGAGGCAGACAGGTGTAAGCTAGAGGCAGGCAGGTGTAGATAGGAGGCAG
>NW_014577662.1:180091-190221 GCF_000485595.1 Priapulus caudatus | reverse complement strand
TTGCAGCAGTTTAGGTGCTCGGAGAACCACTTTCGCCACAAATGGCACAGTACATACCTTTATGAACAGGACCATGCGACATTGTATTTGCTTTTAATATATTCCAATGCCCGATACGAATAATTGGATCTGTTTGTAGAATCTGTCGGAATCATTATGCAAGTGTTTTGAAAGACACGACCTCTGTTTATACTTTACTTCAAACGCGTCCGTCCGCGATCTAGTCTGCCGCGGAGTTACTGTCGTTGAATGCCATACCGTTAGATTGAACGGCGTTCGTCCGACAAATCCCGAGACACGGCGACAGTCTTGCTTGCGCTAGTGCACACGTCCCTTACACTCCATATAATTACATTATACATGGTCCTTCGTGTTTCCCATTTCATTCGCAGTGTCCGTCGATAATGGTACGGGTATAAATATATATTGGGTATAAATATATATATATATAATATATAAATATATAAATATATAAATATATATATACACGTTTAAATATATACATATATAATAGTAAAAGAGCCGAAGTGTCGTTTCCGTGTCTCCTCCGAACCGTGCGCGTGTGCTCACGCGATCGAGCTGGGGCCCTTCTGGGCGTCGCGAATACATTCCGCTACGTTAGAACGCGATTTTTCCATCGTAAAGGGACTTTTGGAGGCAATTTTCTAAAAGGTTATGTGCCCGAAGAAACTTCGGCATTCATCGGAAACCGCACCAGACTTTTAAGATTCCAAAATCGCAGGTGCATTGCCTAGCAGAGTACGTGAATCACCGTGTGATTGACGTGCTCTCATCGAAACCGCCCCAAATTTTAAGATCGCCAAATCCGCATGCGCAGTCCAATCAGGGCATGTGAATCACTTGCTACCGCAACATCCAAGATCACGGCGTGGACGAAGACGGCTTGAAGTAAGTCTCGATTTTCATGCTTTTCAACCGATTTTCATGCTTCTAAACATGACTTACTTGATTTCTGGTATTTCCTGTACATCCAGCATTTGTCAATAAACACATATCACACAGTGCCATGTCATAAAATACTACAAAATACTGTACACTATACCATGGATAGAAATAGGAGTCCGCATCCTTAATAATTATCGACCACTCATAGGATGAAACGATAGGACGAGGTAGCTACGGTTTTCGTTTTACTTTCGTTCTCCCTCCCAGGCGCCCGTCACTCCTACGCAGTCATAAACATGCTCCACACACGGCATCGCTTCGCGCTTAGACATGAAACAATCGATCGCCCGTACATTAATCGGCACCGCTGCTTGCAATGACGGACGTACGCACTAGCGACAGGCGGTACATGCTGTATGGCTATCTCTAACACCCTCTGTTGACTTCGCTGTCAGTCTAACTGTCAGGTACTGTTCAAGGTAGAATTTCAATTTTACATTCTTACCCCCACCCCCAATTTTTTCAACCGAATTTAACGTTTCACAAAATTGACCCCTGCGACTGTCAATCCGCCGATTTCCGCGATCGCCGCGAAAAATCTCATCCCGGAGTCAGTATGTATGCGCGTGTATGTGTGTGCGCGCCCGTGTGTGTGTAAATGTGTATTGTGTGCGTGGGTACGCGTGTGATTGTGCGTGCGCATGGCCGTATGTGTGTGAATGCGGTGCGTGCGTGCGTGCGCGCGCGCGTGTTGCAAATATTTGACAACGGAGGTGTAACCGTGCCCCGGCTTACCCGGCTCCCAATGCGCTGACATTTTTAGACGCCGTTTCGATTGTCTAAAGCACACACATACATAACTATATATATCCATAACCTTTTGAAATTGTGTTAAACTATTAATGTGTTTTCTCACGGGTTTTAATGATAATATAGCTATACTAAATGTAGATTAAAGGTACAATAATAAGCATTTAATTAGGTGGAGCCTTCACCTAGCATAGCAAGCCAACACTAAACGCACGCACGAACGCACCCACGACGCACGCACACGTACCGCACGCGCGCACACGCCAACACAAAAACATTGCGGCTGCGGTGTATAAACAGCCAATCACTGCCGCGCACAGCTGTGAGGCGAAAATTTAAGACAAACCCCAACGAGATACGGCTGCAGTTGTATGTGTGTGTATGTGTGTGCGTGTGTGCGTGTGTGCGTGTATGCGTGTGTGCGTGTGTGTATGTATGTATGCATGTGTGTGCGTGTGCATGTGCGTGATATGTGTGTGTGTAAATTGGTATGGTGTGTCGTGGGTGCCGCGTGTGATTGTGCGCTGCGCATGCCCGTGTGTGTGTGAATGCGGTGTGTGCGTGCGTGCGCGCGCGTGTGTGCAAATATTTGACAACGGGAGGTGTAACCCTGCCCGCCGCCGTCCACTGACTTTCAAGAACATATATATCTTCAACTACTCAATGCATTTTGCTCACAGCACTTTTTTTAAGAATTTGACTTATTAATGATGCTTCGTACCAGAATGATATTTTCAAAAATAATATCTAAATAAGTGAAATTGTACTATGAAATCACCCCATTTCCCTTTGTTTGAAAAATTGTATGTAATTTTAAGGTAAATTTCAGATTTATATATATTTAGATACAATTTTTTTAACAAAATATGATATATGACTCGAGTCTACATATCAGTATTTACTGTAAATACATCCTCAACTAAAAGTGAAAGATAAATGGTTAAACCGCCATCCTCAAATCAGACCCCATTCAAACCCGTCTGTAGGACGGGTAATAGCTAGTATAAATATATATATATATATATAAATATATAAATATATATACATATACGTATAAATATATAAATATATATACGTGCGAATGCGCGAGATCAAGTGCATCACGCGCTGGCGTCGCATTGTCACCTCCGGCCGTGCTACGTCGCAGTCGGCAGTCAGCAGTCGGCAGCGCGATGGCTTCATTGGACATCGTTCCTCCGTGTAACCTCCCGTTGTCGGCGTTCGAAAACGACAGCGTCGTCGTCGGCAGCAGCAGCGCAGGTACGACAGACGTCGGCTCCGTGCCCGAGGGCATTCCCAAGTGGTTCGCCTACCCGCTGATCATCGTCGGCGTCGTCGTCGTGCTGGCTGTGACACGCACGCCGTACCTACGGGAGCCGGCGCACACGCTCATCGCCAACCTCGCCGTCGCCGACGTCGGCTTCAGCGTGGTCGGCCTGCTGACGCCGGCAACGTTCGTCGTCGATCGGCCGCCGATGGTCTACTGCGTCGGCCTCTTCGCCGTCGTCACCTTCTTCGCGTTCAGCTCCGTGACGACGCACATCGCTACCACGTCACGCACACTGACATGGTATCACCACGCAAAGGAGCAACGCACCACGCAAAGGTAAGCTGAAGCGTGTGAAAGCTTCAATTATACATACGGCATATATTATATATGTATATATATATATATACTATATACGGCGCTTTCCTCTCTCCTTCTGTTAATTCTTGTACTAACCATTTTGCGTTTAATATATTCCTGTGTCCGATACGAATAATGGGGTCTGTTTGTAGAGTCTGTCAGAATTCGTTATGAATGTGGTTTTAAAGACAGGACCTCTGTTTATGCTTCACTTCTAACGCGTCTGTCCGGGGCTTAGTCCAAACCGGTGCCGCGGAGTTAGTTTGCAGACCTTACCATTAGATTGCACGGCGTTCGTGCGACAAACTACGCGACACGGCGACAGTCTTGCTTGCGCTAATGCACACGTTCATTACATTATACATGACGTTCGCGTTAAGCCATTTTATTGGCCGTGTTCGTCGATAATGGCACGGGTATAAATATATATATATATACCTGCCTATGCGCAAGATCAAGTGCATCATTCGCTGGCGTCGCATTGCCACCTCCGTCCGTGCTACGTCGCAGTTGGCAGTCGGCAGCGCGATGGCCTCATTGTACAACGTTCGTTTTAGTAACCTCTCGCTGTCGGCGCTCGAAAACGACAGCATCGTCGTCGGCAGCAGCAGCGCGGGTACGACGGACGTCGGCGCCGTGCACGAAGGCGTTTCCAAGTGGTTCGCCTACCCGATGATTATTATCGGCATCGTCAACATCGTCGTCAACGCCGTCGTCGTGCTGGCGGTGACGCGCACGCCGTACCTACGGGAGCCGGCGCACACGCTCATCGCCAACCTCGCCGTCGCCGACGTTGGCTTCGGCGTGGTCGGCCTGGTGTCGCCGGCGACGTTCGTCGTCGATCGGCCGCCGATGGTCTACTGCGTCGGCCACTTCGCCGCCATCACCTGCTTCGGGTTCGGCTCCGTGACGACGCTCATCGCTATCAACGTCGACCGCTACGTGTCCGTGTCGCGTCCGCTGCGCTACCATCAGGTCATGACCTCACGCGTCGTCGCCGTCATGATCGCGCTCAGCTGGAGCCTCGCCATCGTCGTCGGCGTCGTCAGCTTTGTCGAGAACAGCTGGTCGCCCGGCGAGCCGTGTGTGCATGACGTCATCAGCGGCAAGGCGACGCTGATGCTCGATGTCGTCTTCATCGCCATCTGCGGCGTCGCCATCGTCGTCATCTACGCGTACATGATGGTCGTCGCTAGGCGACATCGTCGGTGCATCCAGCCGCTGCCGCCGCCGACGACGAGCAACGGTTCCTCGCAGCCGACGGAGCTCCCGGAGGAGCTCCGCTCCTTCTCCGAGGCGCTCGTTAGGAATCTGAAGCTGGCTAAGACGTTCGGCATCGTCGTCGGCGCCTTCTTCGTCTGCTGGACTCCGCACTTCGCCGTGTTGCTGCTGAGCGTGTTCGAGGTGCGACGGGAGCCGCTGGGCATGTTGCGCGGGGTGGGATACGTGATGGCCTGCTTGAACTCGAGCGTTAACTTCTTCGTCTACGCCGGACGGAGCGAGACATTCCGCAGGGCGTTCAGGGCGGTGCTGCCCTCGCGCAGCGGAAACTAGAATCAGAAGCATCGATGGACGGACTACCGACGTCGCCCTGATTGTTAGAATATCGGCCGAGTCCATGTTTATGTTTGGACGAAGTGATCGCTGATGGCAGAGTAATATCTAGTTTAGCGCGCATTCGTACGCGCCTTGAGGTCTCGTGTAATTCGTTGGCATTACATGCCCGACACGTGGATACCCAAATACTACTCTTACAAGGAATTGTTTGAAGGTATTAGAGAAACCTGAATTGTCAGGTCATTGAAAATGACGCGCAAGCTATGTGGTTCAAGGTTTCGTTTATTTTAAATTTAGTTAATTTCTTTTGTTCCATCTTTTCTCAAGATAGTGGCATTCATACGTCCTCTTGGCGCGCACCCTCACATGGCATCACCACGTAAAAGAACGTCGCACAAGGTAAACTTAAGCGTGTGAATGCTTCAATTACACAAGGCATATATTATACATGTGTATATTATATATATGCGAGATATGGCATATATATATATAGGTTGTAATGACGTAGATGTCGAATTATTTAACCTAGTGTAAAACAGAGCGTCACAGGTCATTTAACTTAAGCAGAATAACGTCATAGGTTATTTTAGTCAAAATAGTTCAAGGTGACATGTGCCGAGCGCAGCGAGCGACACGGGTCGTTAACTTTACACCTATATAGGGTCATAGGTTTATTTTAGCCCATAACGACAGTATTGCACCATCCGCACGTCATAGGCTTATTTTTTAGCCCATGACGACATTATTACACCATCCGCACGCAACTAGGCATTGACGCTCGGGCCACGGATTCCTGGAGATGCATAAAAACCAGCCGCATTGGGGACAGAGAACAGAAGCGAGTCCGCGACGGCCACGCTCGCGGGACACGAGTCCGCGACGGCCATGTTCGCGGGCAAGCGAGTCACCGACGCTCTCATTCGCCGTCTGCTACCGTTACGGCTGACAGTCACCACCTTAGCCTGAAGCCGCCGCCTGCCGCCAGTCGTCATCGGATACTACGGTCAAAGACAGACACAGTACCACGGTGCCTGACAGATCCCGACGCTGTCAAACAACCGCGCTGATCTCACCTGCTCTCGTTACCGTCACCGTCGTCGCCGGACATCCCTGCTTGAGGACCTGCCTGCTTCCTGCTGCTTGCTGCTTATAGGTCGTAAGATATGAACCATTTGTAACGCTTATTCGCTTGTTGGCCTGCGTCGCCACATATGTATCGTATATGATGTTGATGTTGATGTGGATTATTAAAGACTATAGAGTTACCGCAATAATTCTGTGGTTATAGCATTATACTGCCTATAGCTTTAGTGCAATTGCAGAAACAGAAATGCATAAACTATTATAGGTATTTTACAAGATTTCTTTTAATAACCTAAATCAATGACAATAACCTAAACATGACTCATTTTACGTAAAGTACCGCCACGCCAAAACCCGTATACCGCATGACAATACTGTACGGCGATTCACCACGCCGCACTACTAGCTTACGCGAATCCTGCGCGCCTCCAAAATACCATCTCACAATCCCGCGCGTCGCAAAAATAACATTTTAACATCTCGCGCGTCTCAACAATATCATAATACAATCCCGCGCGTCACAACAACATCGTACGGTACCCTTATGCATCGCAATAACAACGTACCAGTATGTTAATCTTACTTATCTTATGTGCTGGCACGGCTCTCTGGCCAACTCTCTCCGGTGGAGACGCTCTGTCCGTATTCTTAATACTTTTTTACGCTCGGAGGCGTTAAGCACCAACAGTATGCGAAAAGTGCTCAAATAACTTACATCTCACGGATACCGCAAAGTGAGCTACTTGCGCCTCCACCGTTTGTCGTCGGCCAGAAGAAGAACGAACGCGTCGCCAAACTGCACTTTTTTACCAATCTGCAGGTATCACACTGGGAAATCATTTTCCATAGGCGGCCATACTTACGACAAAATTCCCATAAATCAGCAGAATTTTTTTTGGAGAAATCACAATGCCATCCTCTGAATCCACGTCGCAAGTGACACCATATTATGTTGTTAACTCAAAAGTTTTTCCATAATGTTTTTAAACAAGCCTTTGCCGGCACGCACTCGAAATGGCCACTTTGCAATGACATTTTACGCGAAAAAGTAGGCTTCCTTCGAAAATTCCCCGGCCGCCCCAGCAACGCACCCCGGACGAGCCGCTTACACTGTCGGATTCAGCAGAGGTAATAGTTTCTGAAATTAACAAATGCAAAGAGTTCTAAGCATTTCGAATGAGAAATAACAAATTCAAGCGCATGCATACTCTGAAAAACTATCTCATTCTTGACCTCTCCAAGCGCTGATTGGCTCGTTCACGTTGAATATTATCTTAACAGTCAACGGCGACCGACGTCGCAGCGCCATTTGCCCATACATTAGCATAGCTACGAATCGTGGCGCGATACTGCGAGCGAAGTAAAGCATGTAGATCAAATTTTACGATGCATACGTGCTTTAAGCCTGCTCGGCTCCAGCTTGAACGTATAAGAACGGCCGAAGAATATTATCCTGGCCGTCAACTGCGACCGACGTCGCAGCGCCATTTGCCAATACATTAGCATAGCTGGGAATCGTGGCGCGAGGCTGCGAGCGAAGTAAAGCATGTAGAAAAGATTTTACCATGCACACGTGCTGTCAGCCTGCCCGGCTCCCGTTTGAACGTATAAGAAAGGCCAAAGAATATTATCCTGGCAGTCAACGGCGACCGACGTCGCAGCGCCATTTGCCCATACATTAGCATAGCTGAAAACCGTGGTGCAATGCTGCGAGTGAAGTGAAGTATGTAGATCTAATTTTACCATGCACACGTGCTGGCAGCCTGCCCGACTCCAGTTTGACCGTATAGAAAAGGTCAACGAAAAATATCGATCAGTATTACTCGGTGCTTACTCAATGATAGTATACATAATTAAACATGATACTAAGTAACAAGCATACATGATCGATTATTCTGATGATTGCTGTCGATATGTAATAACTATTTTGCCTATTTTCATGGTTATTTCCTGCAGTAAACCTCACGAGAAAAATAAAATAAAAATATATTTCAGTTATGCCTTTTAACATTTCTCACACAAATTAAATTGCTGCCTCAATGAAAGTTTAATTGCCACCAAACTTAAAGAGAAAACATTACTAATAATTACAAAATTATTGAATTTCGCTCTCTAATGTTTTGTACACAAATTGAATTTGTGCTACAATCATGAATATAATAAAGTGTAATCACGTGTTTTAATCAAGTGGGTAAAAACTACGACTACAGTAGTTTGAATTAAAAGATAAAAGTTTTATTTACACTAAACATAAAGAAAGAATATTATTGCTAATTGCAAGATTATTGAAATGCGCCCCTGACATTTATTACACAGATTAATTTGCTGCTACACAGAGCCATATCGGAAAGTCCCCGCCGCCATATTGAGATCAGATAAGAGGGGGTATAACATGGGTTGGATAGGGCTATTCTAGGCTTTTGATCTATAATTCTCCTCACTAACATCGTACTTCAATTCACAGCGGCGTTTGTGTTTACATAAACATTTACAAATATGTTTGTGGTCATTTAGGATATTTTGCAATGTTTGTGTTAATGCAAAAACTAAAAACGCACGAGTGTTTACATTAATCATGTACTTTCCTAAGGGCGCCTCGGTCATTTTATACCCCCTTTTTCGGTGACCTAATTAGCACAGCTGGACTTTCCGATCTCACTTATTTAATCAGCAAAATATCTCCTTAAAGCCTTCTAACAAAGGCTTAATGACATGTTTTAATCTCAAGTAACATGTGCATGATAACGCAATTTAATCCCAGGTTTTTTTAATTACAGGTAAAACGTAGGATAACACAATAAAATCAGCGGTTAAATCTTATGATAACACAGTTTAATCACAAGTTAAGGTAAAAACGTAAGGTAACGCAGTTTAGTTACAGGTTAAAACTTAAGATAATGCAGATTCATCGCAAGCGTTTTACCACAGGTTTATCACTCGTACGACGTTATTTTTTGAAACGTTACAAATTTTTTAAATCATTGCGGCTCCTGGCAGATTCCTCCATACAGGCAATTCTAGAAAAACTCTCTTTGCATACCATTTTGGCATCTACTTCATCAAATATCTTACTTTTGGCCTATTTAAGTAACGGGGTCGCTGTAAAACTTATAGTAAAAAAGCGTAAGAAATTCTTACGGAAATCAGCTTGTGGCAGTGGTAGAATTGAGCCAGAGCGAGAGCGCCAACTGTCGTGGAGTTTGGTAAAGGAGATCAAGTGCCAGTTGACATTAATGGCAATCTATTTAGCTTCCAATGTCCCATTACTACAATATACAGAGTTAGTTATAAATGCTTCGCAAGTACGCTTTTAATTACAGTGCAACTTTATGCTGTATTCAGACTGTACACTCTGTATTTTTCCAACATGTGTAACCAAAAAAATTGTGACAAAATTAAAAAAAAACTACATGGTTTACAATTGATAATGCAGATATATCATGCAAAAATGCATAGTGTACTAAAGAATCGGTTTTGCATTTCTTAGCACCAAGCCTGTATGGTCACCGGTTTCGCATGCATACCGCTGGGTAAAATTTTTGGTAAAGACCATTTTTTGGGATAATTTGATGACACTAGGGTTTTTTTATTTTTATCCTCTGAATACTATATATTAAAATGTAATTAATGCAAATGAGTGTAAAAATGTAATGTAAATATAACTGTAATTGGTGTCAGGTAAATTATTTGAATCTTGAACATCTCCCTTCCCCGTGTAATACATTATAATAATTATCTAATTCTGATGCTAGTATAAATGGCCGAATTAACATGAATTTAATGTTTGAAGTGATACTCACAGTTACATAATTAAGGAATGCACCGCTAAACACCTGGGATGCTTCGGAAATCTTTGTGCTTGCGAGCATGCATGCGTGTGTGGTGTGTGTGCGTGAGCTTATGTACGTGTATATACGATTCAAATGCCAGGCTGAAACTGTTCTGTTTCATGGTGTGCCATGGGTTCATGTGTTTACATACCTGCTTTTCAAACTTATCCACAAGACCTGAGGAGACGATTCGCGATTTGTAAAACGCCCAGTCGATTTTTGGTGGTTCAGCTGGATAATTGTGGACCCTGTTGTAAAATGTGAAACGTGAAGTTTATACACCTGCTCTAAGTAATAATAGTATATTAATACTATAG
>NW_014577662.1:173141-180081 GCF_000485595.1 Priapulus caudatus | reverse complement strand
TCTCTCTCTCTCTCTCTCTCTCTCTCTCTCTCTCTCTCTCTCTCTCTCTTCCTTCTCTCTCTCTCTCTCTCTCTCTCTCTCTCTCTCTCTCTCACTCTTTCTCTCTCTCTTTCCCGTTCTCTCTCGCTCTCTCTCTCTCGCTCTGTCTCTCTTTCCCGTTCTCTCTCTCTCGCTCTGTCTCTCTTTCCCGTTCTCTCTCTCGCTCTATCTCTCTTTCCCGTTCTCTCTCTCGCTCTATCTCTCTTTCCCGTTCTCTCTCTCTCTCGCTCACTTTCTCTCTCTGTGTGCGCCTGCGGGAGTTGGGTGAACGTGCGCAACTGACACGCCCCCTAACGACGATAATTTACAGCTAATGCTCGCGCGAATTATCCGCCTTAGTAGTCTGAGCGCAGATTCCGACCATAAAAGAACGCATGCGCTAAGATCTGTAGAAATTCCTCTTTCTCCGCGTCGCTTGCTCAGCGCTTAACTCAATCCAACAGCAAGATCTGAATTCACCGGGTGGTGACCAGAAGTCAGATGCATTATTGCAGATTATAGTCCTGGTAATTTGTAAACAAAATATGCTTACTAAATGTAAACCATGAAAAAGACGAAATAAATATTAGAATAAAATCAAAATTCTTGCGTTATATCCTACGCGCGGGTTATCATACCGTAAATTAGTATTCCCTCGTCATTACTCACTTAGGTTAAGAAATATTGACTTCCCGTTAAATTTTGCTCAGGCTTTGGCCTTTACAGCAATGACTAGCATGTTCCACACACACGCACACACATATACACGCACACGCACACACATATACGCGCACACGCGCGCACACACACACACGCGCGCGCACGCACGCACGCACGCACGCACGCACGCACGCACGCACGCACGCACGCACACACACACACACACACACACACACACACACACACACACACACACACACACATAGACACACACACACACACGCGCGCGCGCGTTGCACGACGTCTTGTTAAATGCAACATCTCAATACAGATAATCCGGATAACGCGGCCGTTAGGTGAAATTATTACCCGCAGCATATCTGCACCTTCGATCTAAACAACCAGCTATAAGCGCGGTCCGCATTAAAGAATTAGCGGGAGCGGCGGTGCCTGTGATGTATGCCGACTGATCCCCGCACACCCCGTTACGCACCTGTACACGTAGACATTCACGTGGGGCGACCGAGAGAAAGCGATAGCTAAATGAACGCTTGCTCGCCTTTACTAATGTATATGGCTTACATCGCAAAACCGTTTTATATTATGTCTGTATCGTTAACCAGACTTTTGTACCATCAGCGATCCTTGTTACCTTTACATTAATGTTGATATTGTGTAAACTTATTGTACATTATATATAAGTACTTTTGGAAATAGTTCATTATAAAAAAACATATGGCTTACGTACATTTCAGCGATGTTACCAGGTACGATTGTGTTGCATAGTAGACGCAAACTCCGGAACGAATTTAAAAAGAAAATAGCAAGATTGGATATTAAATAGCTATTTCTGGACGTTATCATAAGTTGAGTATTGTCGATGTTGTTGTTGTCATCAAAGTTATCAGGTCTTATTATTTTATTCTTGGTGTTATCAAATATTTAAAATGTAGCATAAGTATGCGTTAACATAGTTGCTATAATTGCTATATAGTATATATATAACAGTTGCTATAGATGTTAAAACGTTGTGTGATGTAAAAACAAAGATTAATAGTAGCCTTAAGAACAACTTTAATGTCTCACAAAACTTTATTACTACGTGTTACACTACGATCAGATACGAGTATAACAACGAACAACAATAACAATGACCTATTTGAATACCATTTAGACTCAAAGAACTTTTTTCTGCATCTTTCGAGCATGTAATGCTTTTGAAACCCAATTTCAATCCCATTTAATTTCGCAGTTAATCGAAAATCATTCAGAAGTGTGTTGGAATAGCTAGATATAGACACCCACTCTTTCCCAACCCATCAGTCCCTACAATATCTATCACTGGCAAATGTTACTAGCTCATAAGAAAGCGAGAGCCGCAATGCGATCGAACAAACGCACGCGATTCTTCCACCGGCTTTTATTAACAATGCGCGCATCCGCGATGACGAGAAAAAAACCCAGGTTCGGCTCTCCCCCCGGCGACGCTCGCTGTCGACGCAGAGCGCCACCTACTGGGAGGTGGTCTGCTGCCGCTTGGCGTCCGACTCTGGGGTGCTCGCGATCTCGTTGTGCGGGTACCAGGTCGGTTTGTCCTGGGACCACTGTTCGCCGGGGAACTGCTGGCCAAACTCCTCCATCGTCATCGTCTCAACGGGGAGCATGCTCTCCCATTTGGCGAGCTGTAGCGTGTGGAAATATAAGTTATAACGCGCTGAATGTAACACAGACACGGGCTGATCCACACAAACGGATTAGGATCCGCACGCGAACAGATTAGGAAGAATTTTAGGGATGAGGAGTTAATCGACTGCACTCTCTGCATCTCTTACACTGCCTACGACGCACGATTATCTTTTTATCGATTTATCTTTAGGGAGTATTTTAGGGATGGGGATAATCTATGGTCCCTCTTTTGCTGCCGACGTTGCAAGATTGTCTTTACACGGACGGATCAGAGAGTTATTTAGGGATTTGTGGATGTTCTACCTTCCCTCTTACTCTGCCTATGATGCAAGACTATCTTTGCACGGACGGATTAGGGAGTTCTTTAGGGATTGGGGGATAATCAACTATCCCTCTAATGCTGCCTACAACACAAGATTATCTTTACACATACGGATAAGAGAGCTATTTAGAGATTTGTGGATGTTGTACGGTCCCTCTTATGCTGCTGGTGGTGTAAGCTGATCTGCACTGATAGATCAGGAGGTTATCTAGGATTAATGTGTGATCTGTCTTTCGCAAGGTGCCGATGTAATCCAGGGGTAGAAATTGACTTTTGAACACAGAGTCCAACGGACTCCCTACCATCAAAAAGAGGGAGTCCACAGCAAAATGAGGGAGTCTGCAGTCTGAGGTTCAAAATGAAAGATATTAACAATAACGCATGTGCTAATTTTGAAGATTCATGCAGTTGCACGTCTGCCAAATTGTCTTGGGACATTTGCTGGAAAAATACGGTAATTCCGCAAGGCCGTGCTCTGGAACGAACTAGTTAGTATGGCAGAATTTTCAGGGAGTCACACAGACTCCCGCATATGTCAAATCAGGGAGTCCGACAGTAAATCAGGGAGCATTTGACTCCGGACTCGCGTTAATTTCGCACCCTGTAATCTATCCATTTCGATGATGGCAATGCAAGCTGATATGCACGGAAGGATCGGGTAGTTATTTAGGATGAAGGGATAAACTATGATCTGCCATTTATTAATTATGCACAGATAGTACATTCATGTTTGGGATAAATACTGCAATTCATGTATTATTCGATATTATCTGCAGTTACGCTTTCACCTCTTTTTTGTATTGCTCAATCCTCTGATTCGATTGCTTGTTGAAATTCTGCCTTTCGACTTCCTGAAATTTGAATACGATATATGGATAAAACATTTCCAGGCAATAAGATTTGGTCAAAAATTAAAAACCAAACAATTCCAGATTACCTTCAACAGTTCATTCTCGATCTAAAATAGTGGATCGGCACACATTGTAAAAAAATCTCAGAATACGATGCAAGAAACACGTCGAGTTATGGTAACTAATTAATGCACATTTGAGCAATAGTTTTCAGAATTTCGACTCACCTGTTGTTTTAGCTGCTCGTCAATCTGCGGCGAGACATTGTCCTTGGGAAATGGAATATTCAATACTGCGTACTGCAAGATAACAATACAGATGAATTCACTGAAGCCACACAACGTCAGAATAAGACGGTAAATATTTTCTGCATGGCATCAGCCATCATAGGGGACTTCTGTGGATGCTGTTCTTGCATCTAAGACTTGCTACAGCAGATTTGAGTTTTGTCGTCTGGTAGTCAATCTAATACTTCTCAATTCACAATTATTTAGTCACACTTTGAAATTATTATTTTTTAATTCGTAGATCAATGGAAAGTTACTAAGAAAGTTTAATGATGAAAAGATGAGTTAAGAAATTATGAGATTTGAGGGGGGTCAGCTATTCAGCTCAATACAAGAGCAACTTTATATTTGTGTACAGAATTAACTTCATTAGTAAAAGTAACACATTTCTATTATAAATTTCAGATACAGTTTATTTGTCTAACAGTAACATCTTTTTCAGGTTTTTATCCCCGATAAAGACAGCTCTTCAATTTTGGTTACACAGTGCTGCCATCTGTTGCACGTAAAGGAGCAAACTGCATGCAGTGCCCCTTCCCACACTCAGGATAATACCACAGTGATAATACCACTGCCACAATGCTAGCACTATTTTTAAAGTGGGCGGAGCTCCGGGGAAATCCAGCAAATGGCAATCCAACGGCCGCGAAGTCACCGTCGTACAAAACATTAGAAATTTCTATGATTTGCATGTTTGTTGGTGGACAAATTTAGATGTTTTAAGTTGAATACGCACTAATGTATCAAAGACAATGTTCGAGAATTAGGTATATTGGCAATCATCCCAAAAATTCATGATAAATACATGAACTTAGTTTTAACAATCCATCTCGACATTGCCGCCGCAGTCTCGAGTGGTCGCCTAACGAAAGAGCATCGGTAATGGGCGGGATGCTGAGGAAGACGCCGGGGAGGAGGAGGATGAGGAGGAGGATGAGGAGGAGGAGGAGGAGGAGGAAGAGGAGGCGCGCTCCTCTTGGCTTCGCCATTGCACGTGCCTCGCTGCCGTTGCTGATTAGCGACGAGCGGCGGAGAGCGGGCGCTCTCGTGCGCGTGACACTGAAGCCAAATTAACAAATTAAGAGCGACATTCAAGACCCGGTTCTCATTTGGTCGTGAATATATGTCACGCGGCTGACGGGATTAGTCTGATATATATATATATATATATATATATATATACATATACATAGACAGAGAAAGAACGGATAATGAGAGAAAGGCAGAGGCGGATTAGAGAGAGAAGCAAAATGATCGAGAGGTGTGTGGAACGGCCAATATATATTAAACGAAAAAGACGGAAAGTGAAATATATAGCATCTCAACACTAAACCTAATATAATCCTATTGATACACGTTCTACAAGTCGTAGACCTCGATACTCAATCCACTATATAGGAGAAACCAGAGCGACCGTTGGATTACACTCGCGCTCCTGCCACGTCCTCATCTTGCCCCTACAAACCTTGACGTCGCGCCTGACATGCAGAGCACGAACCGCCGTACAGCGCGCGCGCGCTCGCATGTCCTCTCCTCATCTCGGCGGCGGGTATAGATTTCGAGAGAGCGCGATGAATAAGTAATCGGGTGTCTTGCCGCGTTCAAGATGGCGTCCGATGACGTCGCGGCGTCGCTAGAGACGCCGCGGTGCGTGTACGTGTCAGCGATGGGCTTCACGCAGACGCGCTATACGACATCCACGCGTACGTACTGGGACCCTGCGGCCAGAATGAACATGAATAGTCGTGACGACGTGAGTCAAACATGTGACCAATCCTTGCACATTATCTGTCGCGCAATATGGTATGACCTTTGTACGAGGTTTCGTGCATTTATGAAGTTGGGGTTGGAGTAAGAGTTAGGGTTAGGGTTATGGGCAGCTCTACCAGTGTAGCCCTTTCGCCTCGCTACAGGAGCGAGAGCGAAGGGCTACACTAGAAGAACTAGGTTCAGGGTTAGGTTTAGGTTTAGGGTTAGGTTTAGGGTTAGATTTAGGGTTAGGTTTAGGGTTAGGTTTAGGGTTAGGTTTAGGGTTAGGGTTAGGGTTAAGGTTAGGGTAATGATTAATGTTAGGATTAAGATTAGGGTTATGGTAACGATCAACGAGAGTATTAAAGCCAGGGTTATAGTTAGGTAGTTCGTGGATATTCTGGAATGCATAGATATTTCGTGAATATTTTAGACTCGTGATATAGTCATGACTATTTATAATGTTACTGTCAACCAAACCTCGTCTTTAATTTCTCTCCCGTGCCCTCTCTCGCGCTCTCACTCTCTTTTTCGCGCACGTTCTTTCGCTTGCTCTCTCATTTCTCTCTCGTGCTCTCTCTCTCTTGCTCTCTCTCCCCCTCTCTCCCCTCTCTCTCTCTCTCTCTCGTGCTTTCTTGCTCTCTCTCTCTCTCTCTCTATCTATCTATCTCTTGCGCGCTCTCTCTCCCTCTCTCGCGCTCTCGCTCTCGCTCTCCTTCCCTCTCTCTCTTCTCTCGCGCTCTCTCGCTGTTTCTCTCTCTCTTACTTTGCCCGTTTTTGTGTCGGTGCATGCGTCGTCGCGATGCGGCTACGATCACTATGATCAGCCTCAGCCCTCGCAAGCCCTCCACGCGAAGAGAGCACATCGCGACGTCTGCGCGACTCAATGGCTGGCGCACGTGCAGCAGGCAGGCAGACGATAATCTTGTAAGCCGTCTTAATCAGCGGGAGCTCGGCGGTCGCTTTGAGGTGATCGCACCGCACCCGACTAGCGCTCTCTAATTATCGGATGTTACGCGGCGTGTTTTCTCTCGTTACGGCCCGCTCACGGATTGCTCGCCGAACAACGACTTTTGAACGGCGCGGGCGACGCGTCGGAACGTGTTAATTCGCCAACGCGATGCGATCGTGTCCCCGGTGTGTGTATGTGTGTGCGTGTGTGCGTGCGTGCGTGCGTGCGTGCGTGCGTGCGTGCGTGCGTGCGTGCGTGCGTGCGTGTGATTAAGCATACTATATGAATAATTCGTCAAAGACGAGGTTACGTGGCTAAACTGAATATTTTATGTTCATATATCTATGTGATTTGGAAATACTGTTATTAGTAACATCATTTTAATCAAAATGGCGAATATAAATACATTTATGCG
>NW_014577662.1:165529-168523 GCF_000485595.1 Priapulus caudatus | reverse complement strand
TGTGTGTGTGTGTGTGTGTGTGTGTGTGTGTGTTGTGTGTGTGTGTGTGTGTGTGTGTGTGTGTGTGTGTGTGTGTGTGTGTGTGTGTGTGTGTGTGAGAGAGAGAGAGAGAGAGAGAAAGCAGCGCATGACTCACTAGTGAATGAAGAATCTGTCCCCGCCCGCTGCCGCTGCGCTAGCAGGTAGGCGTCTAAGTAGTCTCTCACGTCTCCCTCTTCCTCCGGCGCCTGCTCCTCGTGCTCTGCTATGTTACTCTGCAGCTCCTTGTTCACCCCTGCGTACGCCGCGTCCAACTCTTTCAGCATGCGGCTGAAGACCGGCAGGTGTCGCAGCGCAGGGTAGAAGTTAAGCATGCCCTGTGTGTGCAACACATATAGCGTAGCAATTTCCGTGTGCAGCCAAATGACAACTTTTGTCCGGAGATTTTTTTGTTTTCCAGGGGAGCCTAATGGTACAGTTTAAACTGACAATGGGTATACGTAGGATTAACACGAAGCCATTTCACACAGGATTTATCAGGAATTTTTCATGACCTAAATGAGCCCATTTTCCATAATAACTATAAGACTATGAGCTTACTAAGCTAACTGGTAACAGCTAACTAGTCGACTATAATAATTGAAAAACGACGGTACGTACCTGTATGTTACCGACGGTACGTACCTGTATGTTACAGACGGTACGTACCTGTATGTTACAGACGGTACGTACCTGTATGTTACCGACGGTACGTACCTGTATGTTACAGACGGTACGTACCTGTATTTTACCGACAGAACATACCTGTATATTAGCGAAGGTACGTACCTGTGCGTTACAGACGGTACGTACCTGTATTTTACCGACAGAACATACCTGTATATTAGCGAAGGTACGTACCTGTGCGTCGGTATCATGGAAGATGGTGTTGATGTCGTCGTTAAGTCTGAGGAAGGCGGGGTCGGCGTAATCGTACCGAGCACCAAATATGATGGAGGCAATCACGTTCAACACACAACTGGTGAGCAGAGCCTGCGGTGCCGACACAAACACGTGTATATGTATATATGTATGTATGTACACACACTCACGCACACACTCATACACGTACACACACGGACACACACGCACGCACACTCACACACGCACGCACATACACCCACAAAAGTGGATCAAGTGATTGCAAAATAATCGGTGTATGATAGAGGAATAAGGGAGCGTCAGTGCTAAAGAAGAGAGAGAGAGTGTGAGAGTTAGAGATGGATATATATGTATATGTATACAATATTTCTGGTTATTCTTTCTACCTGTGGATCGATCGCCTGCCCATTGGTGTTGCTTAGATGTGCGAGACAGGCGGACGCCTCCTCCTGAATTTTCTTCTCTATGCTGACCTTCCCCATGCCGAACTCACGCAGCTTGGTGAGCGCGAACTTTCTATGCTCCTTCCATAGCTTTCCATTGCTAAACCCAATTCCTGTACGAGACACGAGAATCTAGAATCTCCGTGAAAATACGCAAAATAGTTGTTATGCTAATGTAATTATCATTTTGAAATTAGTATAATATTAAATTAATTGTTGATAATATAATAACAAGGACAAATAATCCCTTTATGTATCAGGTACTCTCATGCGCTCCTCGAATTTCTGTGCCACTAATACTAATTATATTGTCTACTGATGAATTTTTATTATTAATAATAATTCATGAATTTATGAATTAATTTTCGCCGGGTCGTTGGAAACGAACTGAACGAACACTGAATGTTATTGATTTCAAAAACCCAGCGTTATGTATCAGGTGCTCTCATGCGCTCCTCGAATGTCTGTGCCACTAATACTAATTATATTGTCTACTGACGAATTATTATTATTAATAATAATTCATCATTGACATTGTGGACTAGAGACTAGAGTCAATGAAAACCTTCCAACGTACTTGCTAATATAAGTCTCTGCTTTTGTTCTAAAAGCCTGGAACAGCTGCTTCTGATTTTCAGGGACTCTCTCTGCAAATGCTTTCCAGTCAACAGCCGATGTTGCTATCCTTTTAGCAGCCATTTCAAAATTCGACGTTAGTTACACATAAAACTATGGCTGTCGCCGGTCGAATCGTGACCTTTCCTTTTCTGAGGATAGTTGAACTAGTTCGTATCCCCTAAACTTTCTCTGTCAATGTAGTGGTGGCAGCACTTGCCAGGAAATATGCGGAATAAAAAAAATTCTGTCGTTTTATTGATCTGCAAATTCAAACATTTTAAATTTAAATACGATGATTAAGCAGACTTTCTTACATACTGTGCATACATTAGCGCAGTTTACCTAATAAAAAGTATCGTCCGCGCTAGAGTGTAATTGCGGAGAAACGTGTTTCCACGATTAGTTATCCGCTGTGGTGCAGCACCCGTCGCCAAACAAAATGATATAAAATGGCGAAACCGTGATTGCGTTTGACTTTACGTGAGCGAACATCGAGCGACATTTCCCAGAAATTATGGTGATGTGATGCATATGGAGTGAATTTAATGCAGTTTTAACAAAAATATGAAGTTTGCTGAGCACCTAGGTGCTCACATTACGCCAGAATGGCGGAAACAGTACATTCAGTACGAGGCAAGTACCTATTTGTCGTCCGATTTTGGTTGGGGAATGTAAACACTGCACTGAAACAGTACTCAGGACAGTAGTGCACAATTCAGTAAGTGTGCAGTGTGCTATTATTTGTACACACAGGTTATTAATTTCTATTCGATTTACATATTTTCTTTCAACATTACTAAAAGTACTTAGTTACTAAGTTCGCACGCTAAATAGCACGGTTGAGCTGCGTCGCCGTCAGACGATTTCTTACTTCACTGATTTTCGACAACAAGACTCAACAGTCACCATGACTAGGTCTAACTTCCAGATGAGACGGGATACTAGAGAAGCATTGCCGGTGCAAATACACTTTATGACGTCCAGTATGGCGGCGCAGTATGGGGGCGCCTAACCCTAACCCTAACCCTAACCC
>NW_014577662.1:159429-161505 GCF_000485595.1 Priapulus caudatus | reverse complement strand
GATGGATAGATGGATAGATGGATAGATGGATAGATAAATAAATGGATGGATAGATAGATAAATAGATGGATAGATGGATGGAAAGATGGATGGATAGATGGATAGATGAATAGATGGATAGATGGATATATGGATAGATGGATAGATGGATAGATGGATAGATGGACAGATGGATTGACGAATAGCTGAATAGATGGATAGGTTAATAGAGGGATAGATAGATGGATAGATAGAAGGGTAGATGGATAGATGGATAGATAGAAGGGTAGATGAATAGATGGATAGATAGAAGGGTAGATGGATAGATGGATAGATAAATAGATGGATAGATAAATTGATTGCTAAATAGATGGAGGATAAATAGAGAGACAGAGAGATTGATAGATAGATAGATAAATAGATATATAGATAGATGTACAAAGTAACTCTGCCAACCTGAGGTCCCATGTAGAGGCTGAATATCGGTCCGTACTGCTCACTCAGCTGCTTGAGATAACGTCCCCCATGTTTGCCTTCCAGTGAGACAAGGGAGCCAACGACTGGCCAGCCGCGAGGTCCGGGCGGCGCTCCAGGCGGTCGCTTCACGTAGTACGATGACACGAGAGCCGTGACGACGACCAAGACGACGCTGACGATGTTGCTGCCAAGAAACTGCAGTAGCTGCGCGAGGGCGCTGGCTACGGTGCCGCCCATTGTCGCCACACGTGCGCTGACAGCCTAATAGCACACACGGATGCGCGCCCGGTCACAGACGAACAGGATGAGATGGGATGGGATTGAAGAGAATAGAAGAGAGTAGGATAGGCTGTTATTGGATAGGATACAATAGGATAGAATATGACAGAATAAGCTAGGATAATATAGGTTAGACTAGGTTTGGATAGGCGAGGATACTTAGGATGAGCTTAGCATAGTATGCAGAAATGGGGATACACTGAAGATGGTCCAATCGAATGCGACTGCGAGGAGGACCAGACTATGGGACATCTCCTGAAATGCCCCTTATTGCCAGAGCCATGTAGCCCTGGAGACCTTGAGGCTTTCAACCACCGTGCCAAGTCCTGTGTGCTGCAGTGGCTGGGCCGAGTGTAGTGTAGTGACCCGAGAAGAAGAAGAAGCATAGTATAGCAACTAAATAGTACACTTGGAGCGAGGTGTTTATGAGTTGCCACACCGTTTGTTATAAATAGACTGTAAATGGACTGTTATGCTATTAGCAGACTCCTACGTCGTAGTGGCGATGCAATGACCCTTGGTCTGATGTTCATAGAGATATACCAAATGTCAACAACTAAGTCTGGGTCACATTCTAACTTCATATTCAGCCAATGACGAAGGGAATGGGTAAGGATAGGTGCATATCCATTAACAAGATTCGGTGGTTGTACGCGAATTGTCCTTGGATACACGCCAATGATTTAATGTTTATTACATTATAGCTACAGTAGCGTGTCTTCGGCTACGGGCATTTCACACTATGCTATCATATAGAGTGTAACACTGACTATATATAGCAGCAGCAAAATGCGTTGATTAATCTTGCTCGACTTCACCGTTCACTCCCAAAATGGACATGATGCACCGCATCTTTCTTGGGCGAAGCAGCCTTGCATAGACTTACCCCCGGCACACACACGCTGCTATCGCTCACATCATCTGCTGTACACGAGCATTATAATCAGGCACTTGATCAGTATTACTCGGTGCAAGTGCTTACTCGATGATAGTATACATAATTAAACATGATACTAAGTAACAAGCATACATGATCGATTATTCTGATTATTGCTGTCGGTATGTAATAACTATTTTGCCTATTTTCGTGGTGATTTCCTGCACTATCCCTAACGAGAAAAAAATATTACACATTACAAGATAGTTCAGTTATGCCTTTTAACATTTCTCACACAAATTAAATTGCTGCCTCAATTTAATCAGTTTGAATTGAAAAATGAAAGTTAATTGCTGCCACGAAACTTAAAGAGAAAACATTACTAATAATTACAAAATTATTGAATTTCGCTCTCTAATGTTTCGTACACAAATTGAATTTGTACTACAATCATGAATATAATG
>NW_014577662.1:130772-151352 GCF_000485595.1 Priapulus caudatus | reverse complement strand
CGTACTGGTGCAAAACTTCCACTGATCCCCAGCCGCCCTTCTCTGTCTCCATGGTCGCACAACTCAGCCTCCTCTCCTTCCCACGCGCCCTCGACTTATTGTTCCCTGCCACCTCCCTTAGTTTCCCACCCCTCTATCCCTCAGCAGCCTGATATAATTTATCATGTACCTTCTTCGTTTTCGGCCGCAAGCCGCCGCATCTCGTACAACGGGGTGCTCCGCGCATGCGCGCAATATCTCTACCCAGGGAGAAAGCAGAATAAACACTACGTTGTGCGAAATACTTAGTGAATTGTAAAGATGACAGAGGGGCGTATTGTGTGTGCCGTCATAGCTCTATATGATAATATTTATCAGCTATAAACCTCACTTCAGAAGAATGACGAAGCAGACTTTACATGTAAGCGTCTTCAGTGTGCTGCCCTATTACCAGGTCCTTATACCATTAGCGAGTACGACTACCTCTGGCTACTCCGGTTAGCTGGTTTCTAAGCACGTATGTTACGTTAGCCGCACATGCGCCAAATATCTCCAGCATACGAGTTTTTATTGTGCTTATAAAAAAGACGCATTTAGTATTGTCAAGAAATTATCTCAACAATACGGTTGTCGTAATTAATTCTTATTAGTAGACCTCTGCTTATAGTTAGCGAGCTCACGTGCCGCCGACCTAGCCGCCCTGTAGGGTCTGCAATAACTCGCCTACTTTATTCACCCGCCGCGCCCTTCCCTTTTGTCTACATTGGTGCGCCACCCTCAGCCGCTCGCCCTTCTCCTTCCCGCCTTCTTCGACTGTTTTCTGCCATTGCTTCCCCACCAGTCCTCTCTTCCCTGCAGCAATTCCATAGTTACTTAACTGCTGCCTTTTCCGTTTGGCCGTTACTCGTGCCGCACGTGCTTGAAACGGGTTGCTCGGCGCCATGCGCAAATATCTCCCCCGATGAAGCCCAAAAATACTTTTCAAACATTTATGAATTTAAGTATAAAGACCAGCGGTCGCTTTTATCCTAGCATAGCTCTATAGTGGGATAAAAATTTTTTATCAATATACCTTTACTTCAGATATAAAGTAGAAAGCAGACCTGAATTATGTCTGACTGTAAGGTCCCCGCGTTGATACCTCGGTATCCCTGGCCTACGTTAGCTGTTTTCTTTTGCGCCTCGCACCATGCGCAATATTCAATATAGATAAGTTTTATTTGCTGTGTTTGGCAAAAACGGCATTTAGTAGTGATGGTCAGGGCGATATCTCACGCATAGGTTCCTGTTAATACAACTCATATCAGTAGATCTCGCTGTTTACTAGGTACGGGTGAGCCTCCCTCCCTAGCCAGATTAGGGCCGCAAAACTCCTGCTTTTTATCCCCAGCCGTCCTTCCTCTTTGTCTTACAGTTGTCTCGCACAACTCAGGCCTGGCTTCTTCTTCCACTCGCGCTCTCATCTCGGACTATGTGCTTCCCGGACGCCCTGCCACCTTCCTTAGTTCTTCCGGCCCCACCCCTCCTATCCCTCCAGTGGCTCGCAAGGCCTACGTATTCTTACACGCGCTTACTGTTCTCCTGGTTGCCTCCGCGAACGGTACCGCCGCGTCTGAAACGGTGCTCGCGCATGCGCAATATCTCCCGAGAAGAAAAATATTTTGCAAACATTATGAATTTAAAATGAAGAGGGCTTATCCTATCATAGCTCTATATGATAACATTTCATCAGTATACCTCACTTCAGAAATAGGAAGCAGACCTTACATGTAAGGTCCCCGCTGCATATACCATTAAGTACATAACCTGGCTATACGTTACTGGTTTAGCGCATGCGCAATATCTCACCAGAGCAGTTTTATTTTGTGATAAAAACGCATTTAGTATTGTCAGGGGATATCTCAACATAGGTTTCTCTAATTAATTCTTATCAGTAGACCTCTGTTTATAGTTACGAGAGCGCCCTAGCCTGTAGGGTGCAAAACTCCTACTTCATCCCCGCCCGCCCTTCCCGTTTTCTCCATTGTCACACGCTCTGCCTCCTTCTCCCTCTACCGCCCATCGACTGTCTTCCCTGATACCTTTCCTCAATTTCCCACCCCTCTCTCCCTCAGCAAGCTATATTTACGTACTTTTCATTTGGCCGTACCGCACGTCTGAAACATTGCTCGCGCATGCGCAATATCTCCCGAGAAGAAGAACATTTTGCAAACATTAGGAATTTAAAATGAAGAGGAGTTATCCTAGCATAGATCTATATGATAAAATTTCATCAGTAGACCTCACTTCAGAAATAGGAAGCAGCCCTTGCATGTAAGCTCCTTGCTGCATATACCATTAAGTACATAACCTGGCTACGTTACTGGTTTAGCGCATGCGCAATATCTTCGTATAGAAAAGATGCCATTGATATAAATGTTACGGGGAATAACGCGTCTGTAGTTAGTGCTCAAATACTTATTGTAGAATTGCGTCACGTAAAGAATATAAATATATGTGTAGACTTGTTTACATAGTCTAACTAGTATATTATTCTAAAGAAGAATGTCACATAGTTATGTAGAATACAGCACGACATCAAGAGGTTTCGTTTGTCTTTTAAGAAGATTTGTTCTGAAACACTCCACTCCAAAATCTATTGGATCCATTCACTTCCTTATCATCTAATTCGATCTCATTGCCGCAAATTATAGCGTGGTCTCCTTCTTGCCTTTCTACAGTACGCTAACCAGACATATTTCGCTTTGCTTTTTGTGTAAACCTACCACAAACCAGCAAGTGGCGTTACATGCCAGCTTACACGCAACAAAGTGGACAGCCCCTTTTCATTACAACTTTTCTCACGTTTGTCCTTGACAGTCTGCAGCCGGATATTCGCGCGAAGCGCGCCAACGCCGCCCTGGCGGCACTAACACGATTTCGCTGCTCCTATTCCATCACCTTCAACGGGTTTACATATATAAGGCAAGCAGCAAGTTCGCTGAGTTGAGCAGTTCTAGCGATTGGACGACGGATTTGACTACCCATGTATTATTCACAATGTTTACTTTTAATCTGTATAAGCAAAGATGCCTTGATTCAATTAAAACCTGTTTAAATTTAATGATTTATAAGAAGTGTCGGCTAATAATATCAGTGAATGATATTAGTTTTCAGCCCTTATTTTAGACAATTCTCAGGAAATTTTTATCGCATGATATCTCGATTTATAATGGTCATAAAATATACATTTTTCAACCAATTTTCAATATCTATATATAACAATAGAAAGCTATGAATCTCAGGTATCTGAATATGTATTCAACCTAAAATGTCAAAATTGTCCCATGTGACTCATTTCGATATCACCGGTCACATGTTATATATATATATATATAATTATATATGCCACGAAAAATACCGACATTGGGATTTACGACTACAAAGGCTTGCCTTTCGGCGTATGCACTACTCCAGCAATTTTGGAAAACATTACGGACAACATGCTGAACTGAAGTTCCACCCGTATATGTCTGTCTGGATGACATATTGATAGCAGATGAGTCTTCTAAGGAACACTTGAAGTCGTTAGAGGTAGTACTGTGTCGCCTGCCCGAATGCAGTGTCAAACGAGAGAAATGTCAGTTTAATAAACATTAATGTGACATACCTGAGACATGAGATCGATGCAGAGAGAGTGCATCTGCTAGAAGACAGGGTAGATTGTATTGCAAAGGGTTGCTCTACCTAAAGTCATCCCCCAGGCTGCTAATTTTTTATGTGCGATTTTTCCAAAATCTCTCAACTGTAGTTGCAACTCCATAAATCGCTTACCGAGGAAGCAATCTGCCTATGAATAGGGACCCTTGCAGAGCCAGACATTTAAAAGGACAGAAGAGATCCTTCAGTCAGCACAGGGCTTAATGCGTTTTGACCAGGAATAGGAGTTGCTGTTGGCTTGTGATGCATCGCTATATTGCGTCACGGTCTCACTGTCTATTGCCAAGTCGAGGTACTCCCAATGGGAGAAGGATGCGCTTGCCATAGTTTACGGAGTCGAACATTATCACCAATACATCATTGGCCGCCACTTCGTGATGGTGACGTATCACAATCCCCTGCTGCGGTTGTTTGGCGTACACCGGCGCACATTACACGTGGTATCTATTCACAGACACGAAAATCCCGAACTGGAAAAACTCACGGGAATAATGTTGCTCTAAGCAGGCCACAGCATCCAGCCGAGCTTCCTGTGCCGGGATATGTAGTTTTCCTAACGAAACATTTAACTCGTACTACGCCCGTCACGGCTAGGCATATATAGTCATGTATACCCTGAGACCATTACTGACTCGACTGTTACAGCTTGTACAGACAGCTTGACCAGACAGGAATCTTTCAGATGCTCTGTGACCTCATGCAGCTAGAAAGAATTAACATAGTGTGTACAAGGGTTACTTACTGTGAGAAACCCGAGTCATTACAATTACACCGCCACAAGTACAAAGGATATGAATGAGTTACGTGAAACACACGCAGCGATTCAAAAATTTAAAGAGCTTGGTAGTAGCTCTGTGTGATGGCCTCATTTTGATAAAGACTTTGAGGCAGTAGTAAACAAGCGTATCACCTGCCAATCAGTTAAGAAATCTGCGGCCGGGGCTCCATGGGTCTTCGAAATAGGCTCAGCAACCATTTGTTAGGGTATCCGTCAACTTACGGAAAAGATGACCCTGATCATCGTGGATTCCTATTTTAACTGAACCGAAGCACATGCTGTAAACTCAGCATCTTTAGCAGTCACTGTTGAAACATTGATGGCCAGCTTTGCGACGCACGGTCTACTACTATCAATGACGATCATGAGCGAGGAATAAGAAGAACGGTAGACGGTTCACTGGGAGTAAAGCAATGCACCACAGCTACACTGCTCCGTACCACCCGGCCTCAGATGGTCTGGTGGAGTGAGCTGCACAAACAGTCAAATGAAGACCGAAAATGATCCGAGATGGTATCCGGGATGCATTTGGCTGACAGACTTTATAGGGGAGGAAACATGCCCTCTGTCCTATATGATTAAGCTGATAGGCGAAGGTATCGTTCGTAGACATTAGGATTATGTTCTCCGCCGGCAATGTTGTGAGAAGGCTCAAGAAGACTCTTGACCTATTCCAGATACACTAGATACCTTTGTGACTTGAGATGGAATGCCGGGTGCTAATGCTCCACCGTTATCACAGCCTGTAAACCCCCTCCGGTATCAGCAAGCCAGGACATGAGCTCAAACTCAACAGAGATTGAGTTAACCCCTGCTTTGCTTCGGTTCAAATCTTAATATTGATTTCGGCAGTGCCCATGAGATCGCGTAGGAATGCAGTTTCTCATGATAGATTGATTATTTTATTGATTCCTATTTCTTCCTTGATAGGCTTAACTTAGTTGTAGAGAGAAACGGAGTTATGTTTCTTCATTGCGCAAAATAATTCAGTTCCAAAGTCTTTTAATTTAGTATAATGTACCTGGCTAAAAGAATTTGGTCGGAGATTGGGTTCTGTACTGGTAATTGCGTACACAAGAATAGATTTTTATTATTAGCAAAACGAAATGAGGAGAAATGTATTGTACGTTGACCTACTGTTACACGCCAATACGTGGCACAATGCGCAATACAACACTTGCTTCATTATGAAATATATGATCAGCTCATGGCATCATGGTTTTTGAAAGATGGCTTAATTCATTGAATTTGTACTGTATGACATAACAAAGCATGAAAGTATAACGCACGCACCGTTCATAACACCACGATCGTCCGCGTCATAGCGTTGCAGCACATAGTGGAATGGTCGCGCCGCCGTATGCTCGCCCTGGTTGAGAAATGGCTCCCTTGCTAGCTCCACATCGTTGACAACAACAGTAAACTGAAACATATTTGTATATGCATGTATGTATGTATGTATGTATGTATGTATGTATGTATGTATGTATGTATGTATGTATGTATGTATGTATGTATGTATGTATGTATGTCGCGTCTGAAACGGTGCTCGCGCATGCGCAATATCTCCCGAGAAGAAAAATATTTTGCAAACATTATGAATTTAAAATGAAGAGGGCTTATCCTAGCATAGCTCTAGATGATAAAATTTTATCAATATACCTTACTTCAAAAATAGGAAGCAGACCTTGCATTATTGCATGTAAGGTTCCCGCTACAGATACCATTAAGTACGTAACCTGGCTACGTTACTGTTTTTGCGCATGCGCAATATCTCAATAGATAAGTTTTATGTTGTGATGAAAACGCATTTAGTATGGTCAGGCGATATCTCAACATAGGTTTCTGTAATAAACTCATATCAGTAGATCTCTGTTTATATAGGTAGGTGAGCGACCAATACCGTACTGTGCAAAACTCCAACTTTATCCCCAGCCCGCCCTTCTCTTTGTCTCCATTGTCGCACACTCAGCCTCCTTCTCCTTCCACCGCCCCTCGACTATGTTCCCTGCCACCTTCCCTTAGTTTCCCACCCCTCTATCCCTCAGCAAGCTATATTTACATACTTTTCTTTTGGCCGCACCGCGCATCTGAAACGGTGCTCGCGCATGCGCAATATCTCCCGAGAGGAAAAATATTTTGCAAACATTATGAATTTAAAATGAAGAGGGCTTATCCTGTCATAGCTCTATATGATAATATTTCATCAGTATACCTCACTTCAGAAATACGAAGCAGACCTTACATGTAAGGTCTTCGCTGCATATACCATTAAGTACATAACCTGGCTACGTTACTGGTTTAGCCGTAGCGCATGCGCAATATCTCAGCATACGAGTTTTATTGTGTTATAAAAACGCATTTAGTATTGTCAAGAAATATCTCAACATAGGTTTCTGTAATTAATTCTTATTAGTAGACCTCTGCTTATAGTTAGGAGCTAGTGCGCCCTAGCCTGTAGGGTGCAAAACTCCTACTTTATCACCGCCCGCCCTTCCCTTTGTCTACATTGTCGCACCCTCAGCCGCCTTCTCCTTTCCCCGCCCCTCGACTGTGTTTCCTGCCATCTTCCCACCCCTCTCTCCCTGAGAAATCTATATTTACGTGCTTTTCCTTTGGCCGTACCGCACGTCTGAAACGGTGCTCGCGCATGCGCAATATCTCCCGAGAAGAAAAATATTTTGCAAACATTATGAATTTAATATAAAGAGGGCTTATCCTAGCATAGCTCTATATGATAAAATTTTATCAATATACCTTACTTCAAAAATAGAAAGCAGACCTTGCATTATTGCATGTAAGGTCCCCGCTACAGATACCATTAAGTACGTATCCTGGCTACGTTACTGTTTTTGCGCATGCGCAATATCTCAATAGATAAGTTTTATTTTGTGTTGAAAACGCATTTAGTATGGTCAGGCGATATCTCAACATAGGTTTCTGTAATAAACTCATATCAGTAGATCTCTGTTTATAGGTAGGTGAGCTCCCTAGCCAGTAGGGCGCAAAACTCCTGCTTTATCCCCAGCCCGTCCTTCTCTTTGTCTACATTGTCGCACACTCAGCCTCCTTCTTCTTCCACCGCCCCTCGACTATGTTCCCTGCCACCTTCCCTTAGTTTCCCACCCCTCTATCCCTCAGCAAGCTATATTTACGTACTTTTCTTTTGGCCGTACCGCGCGTCTGAAACGGTGCTCGCGCATGCGCAATATCTCCCGAGAAGAAAAATATTTTGCAAACATTATGAATTTAAAAACTGTTAAAATTACCTTTTAACCGTTTTTTAATGTACTACGTGAAGGGAGCTCTTTTGTGTCTAATGGTAGTATATTTCACACGTTTATTGCCTCCTTAGTAAGTAAGATGTGACCATACACATAGGCGCAAATGCCATGGGGACACGGGGGACACGTCCACCCTACTAAATGTCCTCCCCAGGTTTTTGAACATGTGCTTCTGCATAATGTTCAAGCCCCTTCTATAATATTATTATTTTGTGTTGTCTCCACTAAATGAAAAAAATAGAAAGTATACAAAATGACTCCCGATTGATAGCCTAAACTGAATACAGGAACCGCGACCGTATACTACTGCTAGGTGCCCTAGGTAAGGGATATTGAAAGGTTTTGCTTGTCTCGAGTTTCAGAATCTTGTCACTCCATATCCGATCCTACAAGCATGCACAGGAATTTAACGTAGACTTGTATTATGTAAGGCTAGTACGCGCGCGCTCGCTAGTTCTCCAGTAGCTATTGATATCTGTGGTAGATATGTACAATCGTATATGTACATATCGTATATATTACGTACTATTATTTAGATCGTACAGCACGCCTGAAACGGCGCTCGCGCATGCGCACGATCTCCCGAGAAGATTATAATATTTTGCTAAAATTATGAATTTAAAATAAAGGGGGGTCATCCTAGCATAGATTGATATGACCAATTTTTATAAGTAGACTTTACTTCAGAAATAGGAAGCAAACCTTGCATGAAAGGTCCCCACTTCATATATCGATCAGTCAGTGCATAACCTGGCTATGATACTGTTTTAGCGCATGCGCAATATCTCACCAGAAGAGTTATATTTTGTTATAAAAACGCATTTAGTATGGTCAAGGAATATCTCAACATAGGTTTCTGTAACAAATTCTTATCGGGAGACCTGTGTTTATAGTTAGGAGAGCTCCCTAGCCAGTAGGGCGCAAAACTCCTACTTTATCTCCAGCCTGCCCTTCTCTTTGTCTACATTGTCCCACACTCAGCCTCCTTCTCCTTCCACCGCCCTTCGACTGTGTTCCCTGCCACCTTCCCTTAGTTTCCCACCCCTCTATCCCTCAGCAAGCTATATTTACGTACTTTTCCTTTAGCTGTACTGCACGTCTGAAACGGTGCTCGCGCATGCGCAATATCTCATGAGAAGAAAAATATTTTGCTAACATTAGGAATTTAAAATGAAGAGGGGTTATCCTAGCATAGATTTATATGATAAAATTTCATCAGTAGACCTCACTTCAGAAACGGAATGCAGCCCTTGCATGTAAGCTCCCCGCATATAACATTAAGTACATAATCTGGCTACGTTACTGGTTTAGCGCATGTGCAATATATCACCAGAGGAGTTTTATTTTCGGATAAAAATGCATTTAGTATTGTCAAGGGATATCTCAACATAGGTTTCTGTAATTAATTCTTATTAGTAGACCTCTGCTTATAGTTAGGAGAGCGCCCTAGCCTGTAGGGTGCAAAACTCCTACTTTATCACCGCCCGCCCTCCCCGTTGTCTACATTGTCGCACCCTCAGCCGCCTTCTCCTTTCACCGCCCCTCGACTGTGTTTCCTGCCATCTTCCCACCCCTCTCTCCCTCAGCAATCTATATTTACGTGCTTTTCCTTTGGCCGTACCGCGCGTCTGAAACGGTGCTCGCGCATGCGCAATATCTCCCGAGAAGAAAAATATTTTGCAAACATTATGAATTTAAAATGAAGTCCGAAGTTCTGCAGAATGCCTGTGAAAAATATGAACAGCTCTGCTCGCGCGAGGGTCTCTCCCAGACAGACGCGACGACCTGTCGACAAATAACAGACACCATCATTAGGAAGGTTCTTCAAAGATTGGATGGTGGAGAGAGGGCGTAGTCTTGGCGTGACAATAAATTCTGAGGTTTAGGGTTCGAGTCCCCGTGCGTGAGAAATTCCCGTTATACTGTGATCTCAAGATGCATTCATGATATTATTTTGAGGAAATTTTTCAGGAAGTTTTCAGTAGCTATGATGATGATGATAATAATAATAATAATAATAATAATGATGATGCTGATGCTGATGATGCTGATGACGCTGATGACGATAATGATGATGATGAAGAAGATAATGAGGATTATTATTATTTTCTTATAATAAAAAGGGAATATCGATTTAAATAAACATTATTGTTAAGAAGTTTAGGGAGATTGGATCAGAGAAGGGGAGTGGGGGAGTAGTCTGCCGTGCCGTGATATGGTAAAACACACCCTGGTCATGTAAAAACATGTACGACGGTGTATTAAACACCAATTTAGTTCCAATGTTTATTATGTTATATTAGTTTAACATAACAATTAACATAACATATTAGGTTAACAATTTAGTTGCAATTATGTGAAAAAATCAAAATCCACAAGTTGGCGGGTTTCAGGGCATCGCCCAATCAGCACCCCTTGAAAACAATAACCTAGCAGGGGTCCCCAACCACGATCACCGCTGCAGTCTTTTGACGGGTGACGTCACTGTATTCTCCTTGCCCTGGTATCGCCATCTTGCGGGCGTGCAAGTAATCTCACCAATAGAGAACGGGATCAGCGCTTCGTTCTGCACAAAGTCTCCACGCTCGTCCAGGTGGCGCTCCGGGCGGAACTTTTCCGGTTCGGGGAAGTGTTTCGGGTCGTTCAGGATGGCCGTGAGGTTAGCAATGATCATCGTACCGGCGGGGATGACGTAGCCTTCTAGCTGTAACTCGGCGGTCGTTCTGTGTGGCAGGCTCAGAGGCACAATGTCCGCTAGAAACAAGAAAGAAACTCGCGGATCGCGTTCTCTCAGAGTATCTAGACGTTTAGTAGTGTCGTTCGCCTAGTTATGCTGTGCGAAAGAAACCTGCCAAGTATTATCAAACAATATTTGTGTCGAACCTAATCAGGCCTACTGTGTATAACTGCCACCTACTGGTACATTCCACCTACTGACCACGCTAGCTTTCTCTCTCACCTACTCTCTGCACCTCGGCTATTGTCGCCCGCGTGTACGGCATGTGGCCTTGGTCTGCCATGCATGGTAGCCTTCCTCGTCCGATGACGTCATCGATCTCGGCCTGCACTCTCCGCAAGACGTGAGAGTATTTGAGCATGAAGAGCAGGCCCCAGCGTAGCGTCGTCATGACGGTGTGCGATCCGGCGAAAAACAGATCACGCACTGACATGAGCAGCGGAAAAGCTGAGAGATGACGCCGACACGAGTGTGTGTGTGTGTTTGTCGGATGCCACGCTTAATATATATTTCATATAACATCATTCGTTCTTGTCATATGCGCCTAGTGCTTGCACGCGCGCGTGCGCGCGCGTTGTGTGTAAGTGCCTGCTTGTGTGCGTGTATATGGTGGCGTGCATCTGTGCGTGCGTGCGAACGTGCTTTTCTATAGGATGTGCGTGTGTGCGTGTGTTTGTGCATGTGTTTGTGCGTGTGCGCGTGTGTGTGTGCGCGTGCGCGTGGGTGTGTGCGTGCGTGTTCGTGCAGCGCTTGACTCACTAGTGAATGAAGAATCTGTCCCCGCCCGCTGCCGCTGCGCTAGCAGGTATGCGTCTAAGTAGTCTCTCACGTCTCCCTCTTTCTCCGGCGCCTGCTCCTCGTGCTCTGCTATGTTACTCTCCAGCTCCTTGTTCAACCCTACGTACGCTGCGTCCATCTTTTTCAGCATGCGGCTGAAGACGGGCAGGTGTCGCAGCGCAGGGTAGAAGTTAAGCATGCCCTGTGAATGCAACACATTCCGCGTACAGCCAAAGGACAACTTTTTCCCGGAATTCTTTTGTTTTCCAAGTTTGATTTCTGGAGACAAATGTCGACCAATGTTAAGCTGCGTTTACACTATCGATTTTTGTCAGCAAATCGTACCGATTTCAAGTGCATTCCAACTAATCGGCTGGAATTCGATTGTTATGGATTGTATGTGTTGGAGTCGGAGACGGAGTCAAGTCGCCGAGTTGGAGAAATAGAATGTGTTCTATTTTGCACGACTCGGACGATTTGCTGACAAAAATCGATAGTGTAAACGCAGCATAATTAAACTTTTTTTTACAGGAATTTGTCTGGAGTTATCTATAAGTTGTAAGGCGTCGTCGGTCACCATGAGTTTTATCTACGACAGCGAGAAGTTAACCGAATACAATCTTCAATCGCGTCTTGTATCGTCCAATCGACGATTAGTAAACAAAGAAATCTTGCACGGTGTAAATATTATGGTCGCTCAGACAAAAAAGTCATGGGCTCAATTGCAAAGACTTGCCTAGACCATAGCATATCGGTCAGGAGCTTCCACATTATGTCGAACCAAACTGTACGATCGACATTATGTCGACGGCACGTACCTGTATGCTACCGACGGTACGTACCTGTATGTTACCGATGGTACGTACCTGTATGTTACCGACGGTACGTACCTGTATGTTACCGACGGTACGTATCTGTATGTTACCGACGGTACGTACCTGTATGTTACCGACGGTACGTACCTGTATGTTACCGATGACGTTCCCGCGGTCGCGTGCGCCTTGCCGCGGAACTGCGCGCAAGATCTGCGCTCAGCGCTTCGGATCAACACCTCCTTTCGGCAACGCTTCTCTAGTATCCCGTCTCATCTGGATTGTAAATGTGTTGAAATTCCATGTAAGTGTGTAATATCTCCCTGGTAGATTTTTTCGAATTATATAGGTATCTTAAAATCATGAAGTTGTGTTAGAGTTAAGAAGTTGGATTAGTATTATAAAAGTTTCTTAAAGTTGTATTAGAATTGTGAGGTTGTTTTAGAGTTACGAAGTTGTATTGCAGTTAAGAAGTTGTCTTTGCAATTATAAAGGTTTCTTAAAGTTAGCAAGTTGTGTTAGAATTGTGAAGTTGTCTTAGAGTTACGAGGTTGAATTATAGTTAAGTTGTCGTTGAATTATAAACGTGTTTTAAAGCTAAGAAGTTGTGTTAGAGTTAATAAATTGTGTTAAACTGGGTTTAGACTATGGGGTTTTAACGTTCTATCAACCTCTCTATCAGATGTTTAAAGTTTTTACGTTATCGACCGCCGGTCGGCAAACGTGTCAACATTTAACCCGCAGTGTGCGCGCGGGCGACGAGGATACGCATTATATACGTATTAATTCGCGCCAGTGTGGCGCCGACGGCAAAAACGTTTTTTGCTGTTTTCTGAGTCAACCTGAGTTCGCTGAGTGACCGCATGGCAAAAACATGATCAATTCGCCTACACAGAGTTGCGAAAATAGAACCTATAGCTGTTCTAATCTCCCAACAAGTTGATATTAACCACTTGCCTGCAAGACTTTTACGTTTACACTGCAGATTTGCAGTCGAATAATTGAAAAATTCATCAAATTCGTCTATTATCTAGCAAGAAATAGATAGTTTAAACACAACTTTAGAATTGTGAAGTTGTCTTATAGTTAAAAAGTTGTCAAGGAGTAGAACGATATCTCATTGACGGATTTGTGTTGCTGTTTATTGACATCAGACATACTAGCGTCCGTATCAATGTGTCGATCGTGAGGGCTTAGAAAAGGTACCATTTATTTGGATATTAATTCATGTTAATTGGAATACCACTTTGTCTGGCACATTCGTTTCAAAGTTGAAGTGATACAAGATGGTTTCCTTTTTCTTTCCGGTCAATCAATAAATATATTTGTCACACAAAAATACCGCCTCTAAAATAAATATGGCACTACTAAATTATCGATTTTTTGGTTTGCGTTTGTTTAATGTCTCTTACATAAAGACCCACGTGTCGTAAGTTTGTATAAAAATCTCATTCGTGCACCAAACTAAATCCAATGAGAAATTATTTACTCAGTGATAGAATGATTTATTAAATACATTTTTACAAAATACATATACAATATTCACGAGACATGTTCAAATTCCAATTAATTCATGACAGCAAAAACGACATATATAGGGAGCGCCTATATATTGATATATATACTAATATATATATATCATATATTATTATTATATAATATTATATATATATATATGTGTGTGCTGTGTGTGTGCTGTGTGTGTGTGTGTGTGTGTGTGTGCTGTGCTGTGTGTTTGTCGTGTGTGTGTGTGTGTGCGTGCGTGCCGACTGCTCGTGCCCGTGCGTGCGTGTGTGTTTTTGTGTGTGTGCTGTGTGTGTGCTGGGTGGTGTGGTGTGTGTGTGTGATGTGTGTGTGTGTGCTGTGTGTGTGTGTGTGTGCTGGTGTGCTGTTGTGTGCTATATATTATATATATATATGCAATAATATTTTCATATTTATATATGTTATCCTGTTTCTGATTCATTTATGCAGCGGTATAACTATATAGCAGCAGCTAGGTGTTAGCTAGCTCCTTGTCAACAACAAAAACAACAACAACAACAACAACAACAACAACAACAACTATAGCACTACAAAACTGCCGCAGAAATTCTTTCTCGTTAGAGAGAAATGCGCGAACAGACCCGCGCATTAAGATGATCGAATAGACGAAAGATCCGTGGATAGGTGGCGCCACTCACTTGTAGACGTCGTTCACTTTCGGCAGCTCGATCATTAATCTGGTTACAGATGACAGATGAAATCCAGGAGCCGCCGTTCTCATCGTACCTATAACGGACGATGCCAGCTTACTGCCAACTATTCTATTACTAACGAGCATGGGGTTGTTGAGCATTAATTTTGAAGTGAATGCAACATGACATCTCACTGACTTTGATGTTTTACAACGGTAGGCGTTAAAGATAGAGCGTCAGCATAAGGATTAGGGTAAAGGTCAGGGTTAGGGTTGGGGTTAGGGTTAGGGTTAGGGTTAGGAATAGGATTAGAGTCAGGGTTAGAGTTAGGGACAAGGTTAGAGATGGGGTTAGTGATAGCATTAGGGTTAGGGTTAGGGTCAGGGTTAGGATAAAGGTCAGGGTTAGGATAAAGGTCAAGGTTAGGATTAGGGTTAGGGTCAGGGTTAGGGATAGTATTAGGGTCAGGGTTAGGGTTAGGATTAGGATTGTGGATAGTATTAGAATCAGGGTTAGGGTTAGGGTTATGGTTAGAATCAGGGTTAGGGTTAGGGTAAGATAAAGGTCACGGTTAGGGTTAAGGTTAAGGTCAAGGTTATTGTTAGTGCTAGAGGTTACGGTTAGAGAGTTGTATCTGCTCCGCTCTGAAGCGGGTGCACACCTTTTGAGTTAGTTCGTCCAAGTTATGTAAGAGGAATAAATCGATGTTACGTCCATTCGCACGTGTTCACCTGGTTGGTTTCTAAAGCAATGTGATAGCTCACATATACCCCGTGTTTTTAGCAGAGGTGCCTCCGGCGCTGTGTCAATTATTATAGAAAAACATCGCGGGCGATTGAATAATATCCTCTTGTTTGCTCGTATTATACCCTATTACACCATACTAAACTAATATCAATTGGTGCCTAAGGCACCATATCCATATATAACTCTATATATTGCTATGCCATTGTGGGTTTGCCATCCACCGTGGCCTCTTAGTCGCAGACCTTACAACGTAGGGTGACATATTAGCTTTAAATTGCTTTCAGCGTTGCAGGAAACGTGCGTTATGACGCATCTCAACAGAAAGATGAAGTGTATCACGTTTTCACGTACGTGTATCAGAGTTTTTACGTACGTCTGTTAGAGCGATCATTACAGAGAAATATAATAAGAGATAGAATATATATGTGCCGTACACTACAACTACTTGCAAGTACAACTTCCCGTCACTATGATATTGTCATTGATAGTAATGTAAATAACCCGACAAGACTGTACATATCAGTGTATGACTGCAAGTCTGCACTGCAAGATCAAGGCTGCACTGCAAGATCATAGATTCGACTAGCTCCAAGAAACGGTATTGCTAGGGTTAGAATACTAGGGTGTATTGACGTTAGTCACACAGCCTGGTCGGGTTTAGCCCGACCAGGCTGTGCGACGGATTGTCTATACCCTAGACTGCTGGGTATTCTAACCTTAGCAATACCGTTTCTTGGAGCTAGGTCGGGTTAAGATATAGTCAAAACCCATTTAATTTCACTGTGTGCACAGCTTGTACTGAGAAGAAATATGACTAGTCTTGCTTGCGGACTTACTTGGCTTACCCTAAGTTGAACCCTGTAAGTATTAGTACTGGCAACAAACCCACAGGTCATGATGCCAATCCAGTGTAGTGACCGGGCACTAAAATCTTGTAGCCACTCGGATAAACATCTATCCCATTTATTAACATTCACTGTAACGTTAGAACGATGCCATGATTTGATTTTTATGTTGGAGATTCTTAATAGTGCAGTGTTTAGCAATGGGTGCAATAGCCCCCTTCCCTATATAATTCGTGGTTCATGCAGAGTTTCAAGTTTTGTGGAAGAAGGCCTACTGCCTTCTGGAAACCCCCATATCCAATTGCAAACAAAGAAAAATGGCCTGTGAAACAAGAAGAAATAGCCTGTGAAACAAAGAGAAATGGCTTGTGAAACAAGAAGAAATAGCCTGTGAAACAAAGAGAAATGGCTTGTGAAACAAAGAGAAATAGCTTGTGAAACACAGAAAGTTCTAGATGCGGTAAATGTTAGTCTGTACGTTTGCCAGGTGTGTCTGTACTGTAGGTTGCAGACATATAGACATCACAATCAGCACGGCAACATGTTGCTACGTACACAGCGGATAGATAGCGCCCCACTGTTGGTTTCGTGGCTTGCCGAGAGTTTATTTTCTTTTAGTATAAGAAACACGAGAGAGCAAATAGGCAGTTGGAGTTTGGAAACGGCGGCCTAGCGCAGCGGCCGTGACCATGAAACCTAGGAGGCTCCTTGTTACCCCTAGGGAAAGGGTGGGGGGTGGAGACTAGGAATAGAATTGCTAATGTACTGTGCAACAGAGCACTGCACGCATAATGCAGGGATCAGGTGTTTCGTATAGGAGAGCTTGATGAGAAGCAAGCGTTGCTCATGTGTCTTGTGTTTCTATTCAGATGCTGAAGGATTTGCTGTATGCAGCCCAGGATGAGGCCCCGAACGCAGATGGTACAGTATATATATTAATCTTTACGATGAGTCATAACATGCATCAATTGATAAATTAATTTCATAAATAAATAATATAATAGTTTGAAAATATTCTAAGTGAAATTAAAAGTGTTTAGAACATGCATCGCCTTGTCGCAAATGTTGCATGTAATGAGCTGAAATTAATCTCTATAAGGTTTGTGATACTACATGTTGTGCATGCAACCTCTAGACGTTCTTCTATCGAAAAAGTAACTAAATAAAACCAAGCTGGGGGGAACCAAGTAGGTCAAAGCTACATCACAAGACTTGGGTCACTTAAGTTTAAGGTGGTGCGGAGTTGGTTGTACTGGAGCGTGTGTAGGTGTGAACCCCCGCGGATTGGTCGGCACGCTATGGGATGCCAGAAATTAATGATTTTAATGTTGCTTGCTGTACGCCCTCGCGCAATCATCTCGTACGCTCAATGTCGGGATGCTGTAATTGGTCTCGAGTACGGTGCAGGTAGCAACCTGGTTGCCCAGTTACCTACGTATAACGATGAGTAAGAAAACGTTAAGATTATACAGTAGTACAGTGTTAGAGCTTTAAAATAAAAACCACTCGCCAAACTGAGCGAGTGAGTCAATAAGTTAACTCGCCCAAACGGAATCTGTACTCGCCCAAATTTTACAACAAAAATGCTTGTCAAACAATAGTGAAAAAACACAAAAACACCATTGATTTAACTACACATGTAATTCACTGATCACTTTTCTCAAAAATTCAAGGCACATCTCTTCTGAAAGTTCCTGTTTTCATTTTCATTTAATTTACTTTTATTCTCGGGCTGCTTTGCCCCATCAGTGAAACGCCACGTTACGCCGATTTTATTGACTTGTTAACACCAAGACCAACGTGACTTTTAAACAATTCTGCACTACCCCCCCCCCTCCCCGTACATCAATCAATATGCCGCCCCAGGCACGTATACACAGCCACGCTGTGCTGGCGCTGCACGCTCTAGCGGGCTGTTTTCTTCGGCGACCTTTGATAATATAAAGTGAGGATGTCGTGGAATAGCCGCCCTTCACAATCGCTACAACTGTATTTCATCAATGTTTGGATATATATCGTAAGGAACCAACATTTGATTAAAGTTTAAGACAATTATTTTTACTCGCCAACATGGGCGAGTCAGCTTTAGCTTTCACTCGCCCGATATTATTTTCACTCGACATTGGCGAGCGAGCGAGTGCCAAGCTCGCACGCTGTAAAAGTTCCGTGCGATAGCCATCTTACATTACTTTTGATGTTGACTGCATCATGTTGACACTGCGTGATAGTGCGTGCACAGACCATACAGTGAGAGACTGAGAGTGCATTTCACTCTCCATTTCAGTTGGTGCAAATTGCATATATGCGTAGATATTAGAATGATTTCACGTCTTTGTGCTGCTCAGTAAGGAAATTTAACTGCATCTAAACATTTTTGAAACGCAATCACAGTTTGGTTTTTGACTCGGCTGAATGGCATTGTGTCGCTGATCAATGCATGAAATTGCTTTGCAAATGCAATAGCTGCTCGATTGCAAAGCAATGCAAAACCCCACGTGATTTTATGATTTAGACATCGCCTTGATAGCGATAAAGTTATCCGTGTCGTAAAATAGACTCTTAGTCTTACCCCCAAAAGCTAATCGTAACACAAGAATCCAGAGAGACATGATGCAAGATTGCGTGGCACAGCTTTGCTGTTGATCCTGAGCGCTGCGTGCGGATGAGACGCGCAGTTCCTCGGGATATGCGCACGCGACAGCGGGGATGTTCAAGTATGAAGCCCTGTCCGCAGTGGAGACGTGCGCCAAATTCGAGGCCCGGCGCACGTCTCCACAGCGGTCAGCGGATGGTCTGTAGTTTTAGAAGATAACAATGAAGACTTTGTTCTAAATAAGAACTATCAGCGGCTAAATAAGAGCGGATGAATTTCTTGACTAGTCAGTCAAAGGGCTTGTTGGGGGTCGATTATGCAGAGCTTCCAATTGAAATGGCCCATGTAATTGTCAAGTGGAATTGTGTTTTTCGGAACCCCAAAGAAAATGTCTCCCTCTTACATGCACCCCCTCCCTGATCAATCACGCATTCAGGCGTAAACAATAACAGAGATGAAATAGTGTTGAGTTTGTGGCTCTTGACGCACGTGCATTGACGTACAAGACCGTTGAAAGCACAGGCACTTGGAACGTCTCAATAAAAATAAATCTTCACACAATTTTTCACAGTGATTGACCGTCTGTGTGCAAAATAGGGGAAGGTATGTGAAACATATTATACGGTTAGTACTTACTGTGACATATCGGTGACTAACTGACACCACTAAATTGGTAAAATGTTCCATGCACCTTAAGAAATGCTGAGAAATTACGAGGTTTATCATCGCAGAACTCCCGACACCGCCCATCCCCATGTCACAAAGCTACATGTAGACAAACACGCGTGTTGCGAGGTGCCTGCCTCCGATATATCCATTTTGAGACCCGCTAAGCCTAGCATGAAGCGCACGGGCAAGACGTCACACACACAGCTACGTTCATTGGCTAAAATAATCGAGTAGCGCGGTTAGGGATTTTCGGAATTATTTAATTTTAAGAAAAACGTGAATGTTCAATGAATGACGCACTTGTTCACTTCCGAAAGCGGGTAAAAATGCCGAATTTTTCCACTTCGATGCGAAATGCATCGGCCTGGCATTTCATTATTTACGAAAAGTAAACAGGCTGGCGAAAGACAGTAGGTACAGTAACGGGTCACGTCGTTGACGCCCCATTCATGCCCATGCATCAACGAAGAAGGCGGGGCTTATTCTGATTACGGAGATGCGAAAATGCTACAGCAGGACGCATGCGCTAAACAAGCGTGTTATTTTCGTATTTGTGCCAAACTCTATCGTAGGAAACCGTTCTAACATAGCAGAATGCCCTAGTTTCTGAGATCGGCAATTTGGTGGTCCAATGGGTCCCCATATTTAAAAATATCAACGACTGGTGCGGCGTAGGCTGTGATTGGAAGACACAAAGTGTCAATCCTCGGCGCGCCTCGGCATCATGGGCCATGGCCGCATCACGTCAAGAATGATGATTTTTTGGTGCAAGTTTTGCCGCGCCATCACACGGAAATTCTAGTATCGCACAATTCATTCTCCTTGAGTTCACGGTAATTGCCAATTCATCAATTCAGTCTAAACGTCATTCTCAGAAGCAAAACCCAGAATGATTTTTGACAGCCTTTTAGATTCCTGTCCGTACTGATATATATATAGTGGCCATATATATATATGGTCAGGAGCTAATAAATAGGTGTTTATTAGCTCTTGATATGGTCAGGAGTGCCATTTATGTAATCTATATAGATAGATCTATATTATGACACTCCTGATATGGTTACATGACTTTCAATCTCACTTTCAAAATCACTCGTTATCTTCTACTAGAGAAGTTCTAGCTAGTCTGTTTGTACACGGCTTTATGACATGCCATGCACTGTCTAAAAGATGTTATCAGTGTTTACATCTATTGGTAAATGCAAACATTCAGTACCAACAGAAGAAAGTATATTGCCGTGTTAAAAAAAACAATATAGTGATAACAGCAAGCGTATTTGCTTGTAATCTGGCCTTATAGTGTTCATGATGGAGCAGCCATTCACATTTAGGGCTTAAGAACTGAGAGAATTTTATGCGTGGGTTACTTCTACTATAGGGAATGTAACCTTTGACATGTATGTGTGTGTGTGTCACTGTGTGTGTGCGTGTGCGTGTGTGTGTGTGTGTGTGCGTGCGTGCGTGCGTGCGTGCGTGCGTGCGT